>NC_034189.2:27231474-27493433 GCF_002021735.2 Oncorhynchus kisutch
GTTGTTGTATGCTCTCTCTCCTCATCTGTTGGAGGGGATGGTATGGCAGACTCCTCTGAATCCTCTTCACCAAAGAAAAATGCACTATCTGGATCATCAACAGCGTTGTCCTCCCATCTCTGAAACCTCTTCTCCTATTTGACTGTCACAGTCCAGAATTTGTGATAAGGCTTCATTGACTGAAAATCTTTCGGAGCTCATTTTTGACTGTCTGTGTCAGAGATCTGCTGCTCTCGCACTGAGAAGGAGAAGCTTTGGAAACTCATTTTCACCCAAACATAATCATACAAGTGCAACCAGAACCAGTCAAAGCAAAATACATCAGAGACACTTGTTTATTTTGGACCCGTGCCAATATCGATACACATGAAAGCCTCCGGATCAAAATGACCCACAACATCATGTTTGTATACAGAATATGCACAGACATTCCACAACATACCAGTGTCCACATTTTGAAGTTAGGCTCATGCCCCTAAATGAGGAAAAGGTATTTCATTTCATGGAGAAAACAAACAGGTTAACTAGTATTTTAGACAACTCAAAAGTGGAAATGGGTCAAAATGACCCGCAACATTAAGACACATTTCAGTTGAATGCATACAACTGACTAGGTATCCTCCTTTCCCTTGCCTCCTGTGAGAAGTTGAATACAACAGTTCATTGCAGCCCTCCCGTTATCACTTCCTATTGCCGAAAATGTTTTGTAGTCCCCGATCTATATTACGGGGAGGAGCATCTCAGCCATATGCGATGCTGTGTTTGATTCTGCCGGGATCGTGGGAAATGAAGGTTACGCTCTACGTGAGCCTCTTACTTCAGCGTAGCCGTAACGATTTGGCGCTCGGGCCACGTGGAGTGTTACATTTACCGTCTAACAATTTTTAATTATGACCTTCATGTCGTCGCTTTGGTATTCACAACGACATCAGCTTTGTTTACCGCCGCGACAGTGAAAACATTGAGCTGACTACCACGTTTCTCGTCACTACAAGGTGAGTGGGCGCAACGTGAGTCTGGCCTCTTCCGCGGTTTGATACGGAAAGCGGGAATGAATTACTACAATTGTTTCAGTTAATCGTAGCGATCAATTGTTTGGGAGTATAATCGTGTGAATTGGTTTTCGTCATTGTCTGTTAGGTGATGCGACAGACAAAGCCGCTCTTGTTCACCGGGCTTCTGGGATTTATAAAGGGGCCCCTTTTTGTAGTGTTGCTAGAATAATGTCCCCTGCTACAACTGTCAAATGGGTTGTTTAGTGAAATTAGATTATTGGTACTTAATATGCTGAAGGGAAATATACATCACATTCCCCGACATCTTTAGGCTGAGTACAAGTAACGTTACTCAAGTTTGCTCGTAATGCATATGCCCACGGAGGCATGCTGTAATTCACAGAAGTTTACGTCAAATCCTAAACCGTATTTTCAATTGAACTACATGTATTTAATTCTATTGAAATTGCATATCTGTTGAAGAATGGCGCGGCAGGTGCATTGCGGCTTGCTCTCAACAGTCAGCCAGTCAGCCTTTACAAACGGACTCTTTCACCTCATACGCAGTTTTGAATATTCAATATTCATCATGGGCTTTTTGGACACCACATGGGCAAGACTGACGCAAGACTGACGCAGTCGAGATTTACTCGTAATCCCTGATAAGAGATTCAGTGATAAACTGCGCGGCCTCTTCTGGAAATTCTGGGTGATCGGTCAGACGCGTTTATTTTCTGTACTGGTGTCTGCCATATGATTTGGAAGTGAAAATCAACAGTTCTACTGAGAAGGGCTCTTTAATTATTTGTTACTTTTATTTCTTATATATTTTTTAAGATATTTTTCTTAACTGCATTGGGCTTGTAAATAAGCATTTCACTGTAAGGTCTACCTACACCTGTTGTATTTGGCGCATGTGACAAATAGGATCTTAAAATGTTTCCTTGTATAGCCTAAGTAAATAATCAAATTAGCTTATTTGAGTAATAAAAAATATAAAAATCACAATGGAAAGGATTTGAGAAAATTCCACCTTTTGTTATCATGTTAGATATGAAAACAATGACAGAATAGATAAATCCTAATCTTTCTGTTTTGGTTATGACAGTAACAACTAGACCAGTTGGTGCTCAGAGACACTGATAACTCAGGGAGCTGCTCCACTTCCAATCTGGTCTACACACTTGTCTGTGTGTGTGTGAGATGGAGAGAAGAAAGAGCAAGAGAGTATGTGTGTTGCCCATGAAAGTAATTTCACAATTACACAGTGCTATGACACATCTATGGCTTGGGAAAACCGGTAAAGATCTATTTTTAGTCCTGCTGTTCCCCCAATACATGCCGCTTTAATCTGATGGACAGCTATTTTGTATGCAAGACGGCCCATTCGGAGTCATGGAATGAAAAACCTAAAATGAATGTCATTTATCCTACTCTACCGTTAATAGGCTACTGTCTGTGTGGACTAGTCTGCTAGTGTGACTTCTAGTCTAGAGGAACAGCAAGGTGCTGAATTGGTGTCTGTGGCTGTGGCTGTGTGTAGGGCAGTGGCCCAGAACGTTTATTTTTTATTTTTTACATATTCCCCAACCCATCAATTCTTAGCCTCTAGTCTGCGAAAATAAGTACACAAGAATCCTCAGTCTCCCAAGTTTCTGCTTAATCAGCTGATTAAATTGTCATGGGGCAGTGATTGTGTACGTGCTATTCTCTTTATCGTCTAAAGTTCCCCTTCTCTCTGGGTGATGAGGTTGAGCAGGTCTCTCTCTCTCTTTCTCTCTCTCTCTCTCTCTCACTCCTTCACAAGGTTGCGTTATCCATGGTTTTACCCAGTTTCAACAGTTCTGCTTGACTGCTTGTTGTGTAGTTAGTTATGCTGAAATGACTTTGACCAGACAGATATAGGCCTACCTCCGGTCTATCACTAGAGGACTGGGTGATCTCGGTCACCGAGGCTGATGTGAGGAAGGTCTTGAATCAGGTCAACACTCACAAGGCTGCGGGGCCGGACGGTATTCCAGGGCGCTTTCTCAGAACATGCGAAGATCAGTTGGCAGGCATATTCACTGTAATTTCACATGTAATCCCCACATGTCTTGAAATGGCTACCATCATTCCTGTTCCTAAGAACTCTAAGGCTTCATGCCACAATGACTACCTCCCTGTTGTACTCACATCTGTAATCATGAAGTGCTTTGAAAGACTGGTTATGGCACACATCAACTCTATCATCCCAGACACCCTAGACCCACCCACCTAGATAAGAGGAATACCAATGTAAGAGTCCTGTTCATTGACTACAGCTAAGCGTTCAACAGCATTGTCCTCTCCTAGCTTGTCACCAAGGTTAGAACCCGGTGACTGAACACTTTTTATGTCACTGTACTTGTGCACGTGACATTAAAAACTTGAAACTACTACAGTGCCTAGTGGAAGTCGACACACCCCTTGCATATGGTACGCCGCTTTGGTCTTTACGTGTCAAATAACACCATTTGACGCGTTAAATAAACTTGTTGACCAATCAGGACCTGAATATGACGTCACATAATAATTTAACACGTTCATACATTTTTTTCCATAGTGTAATCAATGTGTAATAACCATCGGTCGTATTTCATATGCACAGCGATTCACCGATACGTATGCTATGATGCTGGTAAAGTTTTGTCTCGTGCACCTGGCGCTGCCGCAGAAGCGCAGACAGTGCTGGTCATAAAAAAGCTAGCTAGCTGATGGATACAAAGCAATGTTCTTACCTTATCATAGCAAAACGACCATCTAGTTCAGTAGCTACATCTAAAATACCCCTCATTTATAAGACAGTTCTTATTTGATTGATGGTGGGCGGATCCACCAATGTGAAGGTAGCTACAATAAGGATTAGCCACAGTAGTGGAATTTGCGGTTTGCCTTCAAAATAAAAGTCTGTCATTGACAGTGATGCAAATGAATACAAATAGTGGAATTATGTCATAATTGAATATATCATGCTAAACGAGGTTGGAATGTCATAGAAATTCAACAAAATACAATTAGTTAATTTGATAAAAATCTGTAATCACACTGGCTATATTAGATTTTAGAATTGCATTGGGGGTGTACTTATTTCACTGTACAGCCTTACGTATGGATTGTGGATCAATGACATGGGGTAACAGTCTACTCCGTGACAGCCAGAGAACATTAATGTTGTAGCTGTTATTGCGGGACTCTGAGACCACTGAATTGAGCCACATTTATTGTACCAGTCAACCTACTATGTGTATTGAACACTATTCCAGAGGGAAAACAATACTGCGTGGATGTTTTGGAGTCTGAGAACTCTGAAATCTGAGGAAGACATGGGGGGGGGGCACTGAGTAGACTGGTACCCCATTTAATTGATCCCCCAACCGTAGGTAAGGCTGTACAGTGCAATATGATTGTCAGTACGTGCAATAGGCTGACTGGGGAGGTGATTTCCCTCATTCAAAGTCCCTGATAAGAGGATATTTGCATAAACTTTTCGCAGTTGTGTTCAGTGGGTGTCACCGAGTAGACTGATTCCCCATTTCATTGCTCCACATTACAACACTCCAACCTTGTTTAACATTATCTAGTCTAAATATGGCATGATTCCACCAATTTGTAACCTTCTGTGTCACTTTCAAAGAAGAACCTTTAGCATGAAGGCCAACCACAAATTCCACTATTGTGGCTAATCCTTATTGTGGCTAGACAAAACACATAACCCGGTCAGGTCAAGCAGCCTCACTAGTCAGAGGAAGCTAGCTGGTTGCTTATAACATAAGCTTTGGACAACAAATGCTAGCTAGTTATTTACATGAACTGAAGTTCAACAAAAGTGGCTACCTAGCTAATACTTACTCACATGGATTCCTAAATCATTGCTAAGAATATTGAAAATGACTGCAGTTTCTACTGGTCATTGTTTTCAGGCTAGTTGCATTGGTGCTAGCTAGGTACCAAGATAAAGCTAGCTAGCTTCCGCAGATGTTGCTAATAACATCTGTATCGAAGATATTTGCAAATGTTTTTTTAATGTTTTATCTTATTTCAAAGGCTCACACAGACCTTTTCCCATTTGGTTGAACAAATGATTAACAACGCTGTCACGCCTTGGTCTTAGTATTTTTGTGTTTTCTTTATTATTTGTTCAGGCCAGGGTGTGACATGGGGTTATTGTATTGTCTTATTGGGGTTTTTGTAGGCATTGGGATTGTGGTTGATTAGGGGTGTGTCTTGTATAGGCTTGGCTGCCTGAGGCGGTTCTCAATCAGAGTCAGGTGATTCTCGTTGTCTCGGATTGGGAACCGTATTTAGGTAGCCTGAGTTTCACTTTGTATTTCGTGGGTGATTGTTCCTGTCTCTGTGTAGTGTAGTAATTAGGTTTCACGTTCCGTTTGTTGTTTTTTATTTTTGTATAGTTATTTCATGTGTCACTTTTCCATTAAAGTCATGAGTAACCACCACGCTGCATTTCGGTCCGACTCTCCTTCAAACGAAGAACGTCGTTACAAACGCGGTATTGCAAACGCATCGTTCGTGGCCGGTGTGTGTTTGTTTGCAGACAGTGCTACTGAATAGTAGTGGTGGAGCTTGGCTTGAACATGCAAATTCAGCACACACACCATTCCATAATAGAATTATGTTATTTGACGTGTGAAATTAAAAGCTTATTTGACGCGTCAAATAGTGTTATTTGAAGTGTATCGTTTTTGACATGTTTTTACACCCCAGAGTAAATAGTTAGTGGATTTCCTTTGGCAGACTATACAGCTGTGAATCATATTCTACCAATTTTGCGCAACTCTTACGGCAACATACAGTGCCTTCGGAAAGTATTCATACCCCTTCACTTATTCCACATTTTGTTGTTGTTGCAGCATGATTTCCAAATGGATGCATTTTTCCTCACTCATTACATACATTTTTCCTACACACAATACCCCCCAAAGCGAAAACATGTTCTTAGAAATGTTTGCTAATTTAATGAAAATGAAATATCTAATTTATATAAATATTAACACCCCTGAGTCAATATGTGTTTGAGTCACTTTTGGCAGTGATGACAGCTGTGTCTTTCTGAGTAAGTCTTTAAGAGCTTTGCACACCTGGATTGTATAATATTTGCACATGATTATTTTTACAATTCTTCAAGCTCTGTCAAGTTGGTTGTTGATCATTGCTAGACAGCCATTTTCAATTATTGACATAGATTTTCAAGAAGTTTTCAGTCAACTGTAGCTAGGCCATTCTGGAACATTCAATGTCGTCTTGGTAAGCAACTCCAGTGCATGTTTGCATGTTTTAGGTTATTGTCATGCAGAAAGGTGAATTTGTCACCCAGTGTCTGTTGGAAAGCAGACTGAACCAGGGTTTCCTCTAGGATTTAGCCTATTCTTAGCTCTATTCCGTTTATTTTTGTCCTAAAAAAACTCCATAGTCCATGCCGATGCCAGTGATGTTGGATTTGTCCCAAACATGACACTTTGTATTCAGGACATAAAGTACATTTCTTTGCCACCTTTTTTTGTATTACTTTAGTGCCTTATTTGCAAACAGGATGCATGTTTTGAAATATTTGTATTCTGTACAGGCTTCCTTCTTTTCACTCTGTCTGTAACGGCTTTCCTCCTGGGAAGGAGAGGCGGACCAAAATGCAGCGTGGTTATAATTCATGGTTCTTTAATAAAGAAACTATACATGAATAAACTACAAAAGAAGAAACGTGAAAACCCGAAACAGTCCTGTGTGGTACAAAAACGGACACAGGAGACAACCACCCACAAAACCCAACACAAAACAGGCTACCTAAATATGGTTCCCAATCAGAGACAATGACTAACACCTGACTCTGATTGCGAACCATATCAGGCCCAAACACAGAAACAGACAAACTTGACATCCAACATAGAATGATCAGATCACACCCTGACCAAACAAAACATACAAAGCAAACTATGGTCAGGGTGTGACACTGTCATTTAGGTTAGTATTGTGGAGTAACTACAATATTGTTCCATCCTCAGTTTTCTCCTATCCCAGCCATTAAACTCTAACTGTTTGAAAGTCACCATTGGCCTTATGGTGAAATAACTGAGCGGTTTTCTTCCTCCCCGGCAACTGAGTTAGGAAGGATCATCTATTAACATTTGAACATCTTGGCCAGGTATTGTTATAATCTCCACCCGGCACAGCCAGAAGAGGACTGGCCACCCCTCATAGCCTGGTTCCTCTCTAGGTTTCTTCCTATGTTCTGGCCTTTCTAGGGAGTTTTTCCTAGCCACGCTGCTTCTACATCTGCATTGCTTGCTGTTTGGGATTTTGGGCTGGGTTTCTGTACAGCATTTTGTGACATCAGCTGATGTAAGAAGGGATTTATAAATGCATTTGATTGATTGATGCCTGTATCCTTGTAGTGACTGGGTGTATTAATACACCATCCAAAGTGTGATAACGTCACCATGTTCAATGGGATAGTCAATTTCTGCTTTTTTAAATTTTACCCATCTACCAATAGGTGCCCTTTCATGCGGGCGTTGGAAAACCTCCCTGATCTTTGTGGTTGAAACTGTGTATGAAATTGAGTGCTCGACTGAGTGACCTTATTTGCGCTCTTTCTAATTTTCTCTATTTTTGCGTATTTTTTATACTGAATGTTATCAGATCTTCAACCAAAACCTAATATTAGTTAAAGGGAACTTGAGTGAACAAATAACACAACAATTACATACTTTTCCCCCCTTTTTTATTTTATTTATTTTACCTTTATTTAACCAGGTAGGCAAGTTGAGAACAAGTTCTCATTTACAATTGCGACCTGGATTGCGACCTCACACTCCTCTTTCAATTCTGGCTAGAGCCAGTTTGCGCTGTTGTTCTATGAAGGGAGTAGTACACAGCGTTGTACGAGATCTTCAGTTTCTTGGCAATTTTTCATATTAGCCTTTATTTCATAAACAAAGCTATGCCACACCCAATGCCCCTGTGTGAAAAAGTAATTTCCCCCTTACACTCAATAACTGGTTGTGCTTCTTTTAGCCAGACACTTCCTGTAGTTGTTGATCAGTCTCTCACGTCACTGTGGAGGGATTTTGGCCCACTCATCCAGGCAGAATTGCTTTAACTCAGCAACATTTGTGGGTTTTCAAGCATGAACTGCTCGTTTCAAGTCCAGCCACAACATCTCATTTGGGATTAGGTCTGGACTTTGACTATGCCATTCCAAAACTTAAAATGTGTTGCTTTTTATCAATTTTAGATTTTTGATTGAATGTGTTTTTTTTTTAATCATTGTCTTGCTGCATGACCCAGCTGCGATTCAGCTTCAGCTCACAGACAGATGGCCTGACATTGTCCTGTAGAATTCTCTGATACAGAGCAGAATTTATGGGTTCCTTTTATTGAGGCAAGTCATCCGGGACCTGAGGCAGCAAAGCGTCCCCAAACCATCACACTGCCTCCACTATGCTTGACCGTTGGGGTGAGGTTCTTACTGTGGGAATGCAGTGTATGGTTTTCACCAGACATAATGGGACCCATGTCGTCCAAAAAGTGGACTCAACTTTGCCAAAAAAGCACCTGGATGATCATCAAGACTCTTAGAAGAGTGTTCTATGGACACGTGTGTCAAAGGTAGAACCATTTTCTGCAAATCTTGGCACTACCCACCCCACCATTTGGGAGAGGAGCGTTGCCTACACTTTCAAATGCTCCAAAATCCATCTGAGGAAAATGAGTACCTAGCCTAGTTGGACACTTCTTTGTGACACTTATCAATTTCAACCCTTTCAATGACTCCCAAAGCCTTATTGGACCAGAACACACAGCACCGTCTTTGTTTGTGAACTTGTTTTTATGGTGCTGTTTGTTGTTGTTGGTTATTTGAAATAAATGTTTTAGGTTTACTTATTTTTGCCCCATTTTTAGTATTTTGCTAATCCTTATTTGTTAATAAATACATGTTTTATAGTGAATGGTTGGTGTTAATGGATGGTGTAAACACTAGATACAATTAAAATACAATCTTTAAAATGAAAATACAATGTAAAAACTATATAGATATAGTATAGTCTGTTTTTAGCTTTGTCTTTATATAACCACATGAATGAATTTATATACAATATTCTGCCCATATTAATGAATTTATATACAATATTCTGCCCATATTAATGAATTTATATAGCCCAGGGGTTCCCAGACCTTTTCACTCAGGCACCCCCCTCTTCCAGTACTGGGGAACATCCCATGCCCCTCCCCTGCGTGCGAGGGCGCCACATCTATTTCTATGAGCACAATTATTCTTCATGACACAAACTGTTCACACCCCTCTTCTTGGTAGAGAATTTTGCAGGTTTTAAAGCTTATTTCCTGCAGTTCTACACATTGTTATGCAACGATAATGTTGCAGTTTTTTTTAAAGCAAAAGGTCATGCACTTCTATTCACTTTGCCATGTCTAATGTGTATTCATGTGATATTTGAGTGAGTAATAAATTACAACAATATCTATAGGCTTAAAAAACCTACATACAAAAAATAACAGTTGCTGACATGGGCTAGTTGATCTGGACATTTTTTTCATAAAAAAAAATGTTTTCCCCCTTTTTTCTCCCCAATTTCGTGGTATATAATTCGTAGCAGTTAGTCTTGTCTCATCGCTTCAACTCCCGTATGGACTCGGGAGAGGCGAATGTCGAGAGCCGTGCGTCCTCCGAAAAAACAACCCAACCAAGCCGCACTGCTTCTTGACACAATGCCCGTCCAACCAGGAAGCCAGCCACACCAATGTGTCGGAGGAAACACCGTACACCTGGCAACCTAGTACCTGCAAAACACCAGTCTCAACGTCAACAGTGAAGCGGCGACTCCGGGATGCTGGCCTTCTAGGCAGAGTTCCTCTCCAGTGTCTGTGTTCTTTTGCCAATCTTAATCTTTTCTTTTTATTGGCCAGTCTAGAGATATGAGACATGGCTTTTTCTTGGTAACTCTGCCTAGAAGATCAGCATCCCGGTGTCGCATCTTCACTGTTGACGTTGAGACTGGTGTTTTGCGGGTACTATTTAATGAAGCTGCCAGTTGAGGACTTGTGACGTGTCTGTTTCTTAAACTAGACACTAATGTGTGCCAGCGTAGCCTAGTGGTTAGAGCGTTGGACTAGTAACCGAAAGGTTGCAAGATCTAATCCCCGAGCTGACAAGGTGAAAATCTGTCATTCTGTCCCTGAACAAGGCAGTTAACCCACTGTTCCTAGGCCGCCATTGAAAATAAGAATTTGTTCTTAACTGACTTGCCTAGTAAAATAAAATGTACTTGTCCTCTTGCTCAGTTGTGCCCTGGGGCCTCACACTCCTCTTTCAATTCTGGCTAGAGCCAGTTTGCGCTGTTGTTCTATGAAGGGAGTAGTACACAGCGTTGTACGAGATCTTCAGTTTCTTGGCAATTTTTCATATTAGCCTTCATTTCTCAGAACAAGAATAGACTGACGAGTTTCAGAAGAAAGTTATTTGTTTCTGGCCATTTTCAGCCTGTAATCGAACCCACAAATGCTGATGCTCCAGATACTCAACTAATCTAAGGAAGGCCAGTTTTATTGCATCTGTAAATCCGTTTTCAGCTGTGCTAACATCATTTCAAAATAGTTTTCTAATGATCAATTAGCCTTTTAAAATGATAGACTTGGATTAGCTAACACAACATCCCATTGGAACACAGGAGTGTTGGTTGCTGATAATGGGCCTCTGTACAACTATGTAGATATTCCATAAAAAATCTGCCGTTTCCAGCTACGATAGTCATTTACAAACTTAACAATGTCTACACTGTACTTCTGATAAATTTTATGTTATTTTAATGGACGAAGAATGTGCTTTTCTTTAAAAAAAAATAGTGTAAATACAATATTTATAGCCACACATGATTTAACGAAACGTAGTAAACCATAACATTGTTTCACATTCTTTAACAGACTAATAAACACAATCACGCCTATAGACTACAGCTCGCTTCAGATTCCCCGGAGCTTCACAGCTTCCCCGGGGAAACTCAACGTATTGTAGCCTCACGCGGAGAAGAGAGTAGCGGAGGAAGGTTAGCCTCTGCTGTGCAGTGTTCTTGGTCAAATATGACCTTTTGCGGTGGTGCTCCAAGACCTTCACCAGCGACCGTCTATAATGCCTCTGTGACTTTCACGCATTGGTGAGCGCTTCAAAGGAAATGGAGCGTATGAATCAGACACCACACCAATAGAAAGCGTGGCTTTTAACTCAGCCCTGGTGTGAACATGCTGGCAAGTGGTCGGTTCTTGGTGAAAACATGCCTCCTGGCAGAAATGTTGCTCTCTCTGAAATGAAATGTAACAAAGCAAAGAGCAGAAGAGTTGTTTGCATGAGGGCCTTGCTTGTTCTCACCCACTCACATTCTGAATGGAAATATCACTCTCCAACTTAAATTCTTCGTTAGTATTCTCCTGGTAGGCCACAGGCGGGTGTCTATGTTGGAGATGGGCGATATGGCCAAAAAATCCCTATCGTGATAAATTGCCTGAATTGATACAATAACGATAAATTGAATGATAAGTTTATAACATTAATGTTCTCTGCAGATTGTTTTTAAATGATCATTTTAAACTACTACTACTAGTGTTATAGTTGAATGGGTGTAACAATCACTCATATTAGCAAATGTATTTAATTTCCTACATCACATTTCTCTAGTATAGTATCGATGGCAACACCCACCCGTAGCACGCGCTCCAGCAGGTGTATCTCACTGATCATCCCTAAAGCCAACACCTAATTTGGCCACCTTTCGTTCCAGTTCTCTGCTGCCTGTGACTGGAACGAATTGCAAAAATCGCTGAAGTTGGAGACTTTTATCTCCCTCACCAACTTCAAACATCTGAGCAGCTAACCGATCGCTGCAGCTGTCTATCGGTAAATAGCCCACCCAATTTACCTACCTCATCCCCATACTGTTTATATTTATTTACTTTTCTGCTCTTTTGCACACCAGTATCTCTACCTGTACATGACCATCTGATCATTTATCACTCCAGTGTTAATCTGCAAAATTGTAATTATTTGCCTACCTCCTCATGCCTTTTGCACACAATGTATATAGACTCTCTTTTTTTCCCTACTGTGTTATTGACTTGTTAATTGTTTACTCCATGTGTAACTCTGTGTTGTCTGTTCACACTGCTATGCTTTATCTTGGCCAGGTCGCAGTTGCAAATGAGAACTTGTTCTCAACTAGCCTACCTGGTTAAATAAAGGTGAAATTTAAAAAAAATTCAAAAGCAATGAATGATATCAGCAGAATGCGATCGGTTTATCTTCCCAGCTCTGGTGTGCGTGTGTGTGCAGGCAGTGTATGTTTGTGGAGACAGGGCGTTGTTGATGACTGAGGTCAGCTATGTCTAAGAGGGAAACAAAGGAAACCCAAAACATAAGAGCTTTCTGTCAAATGACAGCCCTTTTAAAATGTCAATCTTACCTCAACAACTGGGATATGTATATATAAAAAAAACAAGTCCCCCCCCCCACTTCAATTTCTGGATTTCTGCATTGAAAAGCATATCTCTGTTTGACGCTCACAGATATGGTTTCTCCCAGTCAGCACGGGTAGGGCTTGCCAACCCACACCCTCACATCCACCCTGCCACTGTTCCACACAGACTAGTCAAAACAAGTTGGGTAGCCATGTTTTGCTCCCACAACAGAGCTCAATGGCAGACTCAGATGATAGGTTTCAACTGACGGGATTGTCAATGGGGTACATCTTTCAAATAGAGTTACGTTCTTCGTACGGCGGAAGCTGTAGGACCCAAACAACTTTTGGATAGATTTTTGTAAACTACGCAGCTGTGCTACCTGGGCAATTTCTATTTGTGTTGGGTTGTAGTGTGGAGCCTATCAGTTTGTGTGTGTGTGTGTGTACAGAACCAAGTGTGTACACAGGGAGTGGACTCTTGCTTAATCTACAGTTTTGTAGAACTGACTGTTCCTATTGAAATCGATAGAGTGTGAAGTTGTTGAACTGGGAGAGGGGTCGGGTCTCTCTCTATCCATCTAACAGCCTAACAGTACAGGCTACTATCAAGTGGATCTTGGACGAGGCTTGGGCCCTATACCGAGATATTTGGAAAAAACCACGGGAAGCTTTTTCAAAAACGTCAGTACCGTCAACTGTTTCTTTGAAGTGTTCCTATACATTTGAATATTTGTAGCTACTTTAAGTTACCACCTGCAGTCAACTTGTGTAATACGCTAGGAGGTGAAGCAGATTGTGTTCTTCATTTCACGTGTCACATTATTTTACATTATGAAGCTTACCGTAGTTCACCAGAACAGTTGAGCCAGTCACGTGTTTGTAAGTAGTACAACGGGAGAAAGCGGGTTTAACTTGCTATTGCTAGTTAGCTATTGTGCATTCGTTAAGTATTCAGACTGCTTCACTTTTTCATATTTTGTTACGTTACAGCCTTATTCTAAAATGGATTAAATTGTCGCCCCCCCCCCCCCCCCCCCCCCCATTACCCCATTAATCGACACACAATACCCAATAATGACAAAGGGGAAAACTGTCTATTTGAAGAAAATAAAAAAATACAACTGAAATATCACATTTACATTAATTTAATCCATTTTAGAATAAGGCTGTAACATAACAAAATGTGGAAAAAGTTAAGGGGTCTGAGTACTTTCTGAATGCACTGCAAGTAAGTGGCTGAATATACAAGGAGACATGGCATCGTATGTATGTATGTATGTGTGTGTGTGTGTTTAGCTTTTTGCCTTGTTTGAGAAGTCAATGCGTTTTGGATGAGTGATCTGTACAGCTGTTAACTTGATTTCCTGTGTTTTTATTTTTCTCCTCCGTTCTCAGCCCGTCTGCTCCTCCCCCCTATTCTTAGAGCAGAGCAGGCAGGCCTGTTGCCCTAGTGATTCCACACACACAGCATATACACATACTGCTCCAGAACCAGCCCCGTTCTTCCTTCAGACAAGCATGCGTCAAAACGTTGTTCATTTGCACAATCTCGCTCGTTCACATTTGCTTGTAATGGTCCAAACTCAGCTACTACCTATACTTGTATTTATTTATTTTACCTTTATTTAACTGGGCAAGTCAGTTAAGAACCAAGTCTTATTTACAATGACGGCCTAGTGAGTTAACTGCCTTGTTCAGGGGCAGAATGACAGATTTTTACCTTGTCAGCTCGGGGATTCGATCTAGTAACCTTTCGGGTTATTGGCCCAACACTCTAACCACTAGACTACCTACCACCCCCTACCGTATAACTTTATGAGCTGGATTGCCTGACTTTGCGCTTGTTATCATATTTAGCTAGCATCCTCTATTGAAATTCTCTATTAGTTGGTGACAATTTTGTTAGCATTCTGTTTATAGATGCCCAATGGGCTTTTTTGCGTTTTTAGAGCCCCCTTTATATACTAAAGACTGTAATACCATAAATCCCGGGATGAGAGAAGGCCGGTATCACGATATGAAAATCTGAATCCTGCCCAACCCTATCTTGGACATACTATCGTGTAGTGGGAATGGCTCCTACTCCTTGCCGCAATGTTCTAGAATGTGGAAATTGAACTGTATTTGTATTCTGTAAATAAAGTGCTTAGAGAGGATAGACAAATCTACACTTGGTCTTTATGTTGACTATGTTCCCCTTCCTTTTGCCCCTAGTTTAAACCGAACCCCATAGCACAGGATGAAGGACCGGACAGACGCTCCCCGTGATAGGTGAGTAGCTGGCGCCGCTTCCTCTTGCAAACTATAAGTATCTATTTCTTTCTCGTTTCTGCTCTCACTCTCAACCAGAGTCCTATTTTTACATTTTGAGTTGAAGTGAAATGCGCTCCAAGCAAATCAGTGGTGCTGAAAAGGAACTTTGTACTGTTTTTAATCGATTTGATTTGATTTGATTTCATTTCTGATGTACTTCAATAAAGTTCACTATTGTCGTATTTTAAACTGGTTGCACTTTATTTCACGGTACATAAACTACCTGCTATTTTTTAAAGAAATAACATGGTAAATACATACCAAAAACGTAAGAATGACATGCTTGTTTCTGATCTTTTCATATTTTCCTCCCGTTCCCAGGGGCTGGTTGGTGGGGATCACCTTCTTCATTCTGGGCCTCGGGACGCTGCTACCATGGAATTTCTTCATGACCGCCTCCATGGTAAACCCAACCTCACATGTCTTCATAACAACAGGTTCAGGGTCAGATAGTTATTCACCACCCTAAAGGCTACAGTCAGGATTAGGGCAAGGTAGATCTGATCCTAGATCTGTAGCTTTGGGAAACGTTTGTATTAAAGTTTCCCAAAGCTACAGATCGAAGAGCAGATCTACTTTGGCTCGGGTTCAACAAGTGCAATACTTTATGTGTCATGCCAAAGTAGAGCATTGGCTTTCTTAAGGAATTATCTTGGAAAAGTCGTTTTTAAAAAGCAGCCTCTGAAATGTTTGTATTTGTCCTGTATGTGTATTGTACATAGAGGATTAGCTGAGTTGTTGGTATGTTCAAGTCAAGTATTTTGTCCGAGAGGGATTTAATGTGACTGGCCCCCTGTTGTTATGTAGTCTTGGTGTCCACTAAGTATCTGTATGTTGAAGTTAACCCCTTATGGTGTGGTTGGAGACCCCTTAAGCTATAGAACATCACATGAGTATTCCACTTTGGAGCTGTGTGTGTGTGTGTGGCCTAGCCTCTAAGGCTAAGCTCGCTCTATGTTCAAATGTCAAACCCCACAACTCGTAGGGTTAGCTCATAGGGTTTGCTTTGATTCTTGGTATACAGTTCACGTTTGTAGAATGACTAGACCTATTTGTATAGGAACAAGTGACGTGTGACCACTGATGTACCATTACTGTATGTACTTAGCCGATAGCAACTAACAACCATATCGATTGTTGATGTAAACTGGGTCATCTCTTGAGTCCTGTGTGGCTCAGTTGATCGGGCATCCTTGTAACGTACCAACATGTGGATAAAAGTGTTTGCAAAAATACCATTTTTACCTCTTCTGTCAACAGTATTTCAATAGACGCCTCAACAAGACAGAATGGAGCAACGGCACGGTGGTGGTCCAGAAAGAGTACTACTTCAACAACTGGATGACTCTGCTGTCCCAGCTCCCCCTGCTGGTCTGCACTCTGCTCAACTCCTTCTTCTATCAGCGGTGAGACAGCACTTCTTCTCTCAGGTCTACATGTCCTCCAAATGCTAAACAAACACTTTTTTTACTGCATACTTGGCTGACAATCGTGTGTGTGTGTGTGTGAACAACCCTTTTGTGTTAGCCATTTTATTCAACTGCAAATAGGTGCAAAAAAGCTAATATGCTTTGTGATAGAGTGGATTTTTAGGTTGGCCTCAGTTTAAAGTAAAAAGTAAAAATGTGTAATATTGCGTGAAGGTGGTGTGTTGCTGTCTAATCCAGTGAGATTGTGAACTAACCTTTTTTAAATTTATGCGTAGGATATCAGAGATGGTGCGGATAGCGGGCAGCCTGGTCTTCATCCTCGTCCTCTTCATCCTCACTGCCATCCTGGTCAAGGTCACTATGGAGGAGGACTGCTTCTTCTCTGTTACCATGGCGACCATCTGGTTCATCAACTGTGAGTAGGACGTGGTTGTCTGTGTGTATGTGGGGGGGGGGGGGTCATTGTGGTGTGTGTGTGTGTGTGTGTGTGTGTGTGTGTGTGTGTGTGGAAGAGAAACCATTTGTCACAAGATGTGTGTGATGGCATTAATATAGTGTGTATGAGTAAGGTGTGTGTGGGCAGGAGGGGGTGGTATCATTAACTGTTTGTTGATGATGTGCGCTATATTATTAACCCTGTCTCTCTCTCTCTCTCTCCTTGTAGCGTTTGGAGCGGTGTTACAGGGCAGTCTGTTTGGCCTGGTGGGCTTGCTGCCTCAGAGGTACAGCGCTGTGTTTATGAGTGGCCAGGGGCTGGCCGGCACCTTCGCTGCTCTCGCCATGCTGGTCTCCATAGCCAGTGAGTCACACACACAAACCAATATATCAAATATACAAAGAAATACTTGGAAATAAACACGCACCGCTCACATCAGATATGCTCAGTGACTGACTAGCAAATCATTCAAATGCGGCAAGTAGTCAAGTGAGTATGGTGTGGCCTTTGCAACTCCACTTGGAATTGACCTCTCCTTTTTCTTTCCTGTGTGTGTGACAGGTGACACAGACCTTGAGACGGCCGCGTTGGGTTACTTCATCACTCCTTGTGTAGGAACCCTGCTCACTCTCATCAGCTACCTCCTCCTGCCTCGCCTGGTGAGTGGCTCAGCCCTACGAAGCCCCAGGACTGGAATGTAATAGATAGATAGATATCACACGTTGGGCCTCAGAACAGACCCTGTATCCCTCGGGACTACAGCCAAGTTTTATTTTGTAACGTCGACGCAGGGAGACAGGAAGCAGGAGCAGTTAGTGAGTTAAATGACAACAAAAAATGGACCGATAACAAAAACCAAGAGCAGCGTCTGACATGGAAACACAAACATACTATCCGATGACTGATAACAAAAGAGTGCTATATAAAGGGTGAGTAATCAAGGAAGTAATGAAGTCCAGGTGTGACTGATAATGAGACGCAGGTGTGCGTAATGACGGTTGCCAGGTGTGCGTAATGACGGTTGCCAGGTGTGTGTAATGGCAGTTGCCAGGACCTGTGGTTAGTAGACCGGCGACGTCCAGCACCAGGGAGTGGGAGTGGGAGTGACATATCTAAAGAATCTGTGTCGCAGGTTGGGCTTGTAGCTGACCAGTACAGCATTACTATGTTTCATCTAAGGAATCCGTGTTCAAGTTCGGCGAATGTTCTGTCTGTCTCATTTGGCCTCTGCTCCGGTCTCATCTAGGAGTTTGCCCGGTTCTACTTGGACAAGAGCAGGAGCTATGAGGTGGAGACCACAGACGAGCTGCTGAAAGGTGAGGCTGCTGAAAGCTGCTGAGAGGCCTATTCATTTTATGCTCCTATACATCTAAATAACCATCCAGTACAGTGCGGCCTGTCACTGCTAGTATTCCTCTTTAAACTCAGGGGGGCTGTATGTATCAAGCATTTCAGAGTAGGAGTTTCGATCTAGCATCAGGTCCCCATGTCCATGAGGGTTATTGGCTGCCACCTGCCCTCCATCGAGATCCTGCACGACTCCAGGACAAGGAAGTGTGCAGGAAAGATCTTTGCTGACCCCTTCCACCCCGGTCACCCCCTCCTCCAACAATTCCCCTCTGGCAGGCAGTTCAGATCACTCATGACCAAAACCTACCCACCACCTTAACAATTTCTTCCCCCGGGCTGTGGCCCTCACTAACTGTAGTAGTCTGGTGGGCACATGCCCCAGAAACTAGTGTCATATATGGTGCTGCATCCCTCCCTCCCTCCCCCCAACACTGCCCATTACTCCCTCACACATATACCTCTGCCTGTTGATTTATCAATGTGAGGTCAAGTTGACCGTTTTCCCTGGCATTTTCCCCGTTCTTCCTCACCTGGCAGAGAGGGACACGGAGCAGAACGGCAAGCTGAAGGGCAAGGCCAACGGCTCATTGGCCAATGGTGATGCCAGCGGCGAGGAGGTGGAGGTAGAGGAGGGCAGTCCCAAGCATAACTTCCTTCCCCTGGAGCAGGCTGAGGACAGGGACAAGAAGTCCACCGTCATGGAGGTGTTTAAAAAGGTAACGCTGACCTCTTTTATTACTCAGCTGTGTGTGTGTGATATATATATATATATATATATCTCAGCAAAAAAGAAATGTCCCCTTTTCAGAACCCTGTCTTTCAAATATAATTCTTAAAATCAAATTAACTTCACAGATCTTCATTGTAAAGGGTTTAAACACTGTTTCCCATGCTTGTTCAATGAACCATGAAAAATAAATGAACATGCACCTGTGGAACGGTTGTTAAGACACTAACAGCTTACAGACGGTATGCAATTAAGGTCACAGTTATGAAAACTTAGGACACTAAAGAGGCCTTTCTACTGACTCTGGAAAAACACCCAAAAGAAAGATGCCCAGGATCCCTGCTCATCTGCGTGAACGTGCCTTAGGCATGCTGCAAGTAGGCATGAGGACTGCAGATGTGCCCAGGGCCTAAGACAGCGCTACAGGAAGACAGGACGGACAGCTGATCGTCCTCGCAGTGGCAGACCACACATAACAACACCTGCACAGGAACGGCATATCCGATCATCACACCTGCGGGACAGGTTCACCGGCAATTTCTTTTTGCCTATAGCCACAAACCCACCGTCGCTGCACCAGACAAGACAGGAAAAAAGTGCTCTTCACTGACGAGTCGTGGTTTTGTCTCACCAGGGGTGATGGCGGATTCGCGTTTATCGTTGAAGAAATGAGAGTTACACGGAGGCCTGTACTCTGGAGCGGGATTTGGAGGTGGAGGGTCCGTCATGGTCTGGGGCGGTGTGTCACAGCATCATCGGACTGAGCTTGTTGTCAATGCTATGTGTTACAAGGAAGACATCCTCCTCCCTCATGTGGTACCCTTCCTGCAGGCTCATCCTGACATGACCCTCCAGCATGACAATGCCACCAGCCATACTGCTCGTTCTGTGCGTGATTTCCTGCAAGACAGGAATGTCAGTGTTCTGCCATGGCCATTGAGAACGTCTGGGACCTCTTGGATTGGAGGGTCAGGGTTAGCGCCATTCCCCCCAGAAATGTCTGGGAACTTGCAGGTGTCTTGGTGGAAGAGTGGGGTAACATCTCACAGCAAGAACTGGCAAATCTGGTGCAGTCCATGAGGACGAGATGCACTGCAGTACTTAACCTGTAGTGACGCCCAGCCCATGAACGGAACCGTTATCATCATCTGACACTAATTAGCATAACGCAATGGACATAAACTTCCTAGAAAATATTCCTATTCATGAAAATCACAAGTGAAATATATTGGAACACAGCTTAGCCTTTTGTTAATCACCCCTGTCATTAATCAACCTGATTTTCAAAATATGCTTTACAGCCAACGCTAGACAAGCATTTGTGTAAGTTTATCATAGCCTAGCATAGCATTATGCCTTGCTAGCAGCAGGCAAACTCGTCACAGAAATCAGAAAAGCAATCAAATTAAATCGTTTACCTTTGATGAACTTCGGATGTTTTCACTCACGAGACTCCCAGGTAGACAGCCAAAGTTCATTTTTTCCCAAAATATTATTTTTGGAGGCGAAATAGCTCCGTTTGTTCTTCACGTTTGGCTGAGAAATCGCCCGGAAATTGCGGTCACCACAACGCCGAAAAATATTCCACATTAGCTCCATAATATCGACAGAAACATAGCAAACGTTGTTTAGAATCCATCCTCAAGGTGTTTTTCTAATATCTATTTGATAATATATCCGTCGGGACAATTCCTTTTTCTCTAGGACCGATTGGAGTAATGGATACCTCTGCACTTTATGCGAGAATCTCTCTCGGCGCCACCATGTGACCACTTACGAAATGTGCCCCCATACGGCTATTCTTCAACAGAAATGCGTAAAACAATGTCACAATGCTTTAGACACCTTGGGGAATACGTAGAAATCGTAAGCTTGTTGATGGTACATTCACAGCCATATAGGGAGTCATTGGAACGCAGCGCTTTCAAAACCTGGGGCACTTCCGGATTGGATTTTTCTCAGGCTTTCGCCTGCAACATCAGTTCTGTTTTACTCACAGACAATATCTTTACAGTTTTGGAAATGTTAGTGCTTTCTATCCTTAGCTGTCAATTATATGTATATTCTAGCATCTTTTCCTGGCAAAATATCCCATTTAAAACGGGAACCTTTTTTCCCAAAAATGAAAATACTGCCCCCTAACACCGAGGTTAATGCAGCTGGTGGCCACACCAGATACTGACTGTTACTTTGATTTTTGACCCATGTCTATGGAACTTTTCAGTTTGTCTCAGTTGATGAATCTTATGTTCATACAAATATTTACACATGTTAACCTTCTTGCGACTAGCAATCCCGGATCCGGGAGCGTAATCATAGCCTCAAACAAATTAGCATAACGCAGCGGACATAAATACCCCTAGAAACTTTTCCTATTCTTGAAAATCGCAAATGAAATATATTCAAACACAAGCTTAGCCTTTTGTTAATCACACTCTCATTTCAGATTTTCAAAATATGCGTTACAGCCAACGCTAGACAAGCATTTGTGTAAGTTTATCATGGCATAATGCTATGCTAAGCTCTGCTAGCAGCAGGCAACATTTTCACGAAAATAAGAAAAGCAACCAAATTAAATCATTTACCTTTGAAGAACTTCGGATGTTTTCACTCAGGAGACTCCCAGTAAGATAGCAAATGTTCCTTTTTTCCAAAAATATTATTTTTGTAGGCGAAATAGCTCCCGTTTGTTCATCATGCTTGGCTGAGAAATCCACCGGATAATGCTACCACTACAACGCCAAACTTTTTTCCAAATTAGCTCCATAATATCGACAGAAACACGGCAAACGTTGTTTAGGATCAATCCTCAAGGTGTTTTTAACATATATATCCGTAGAGGCAATTGGTTTCTCATAAGAAGCTATTGGAAAAATGGCTACCTCAGTATTTTACGCAAGATTTTCTGCGGGAGACACCATGTGACCACTTGCTATAAATATGGTCCCTTACGGCTATTCTTCAACGGAAATGCGCAAAAAGACGTCACAATGCTGTAGACACCTTGGGGAATACGTAGAAAACGTAAGCTCATTCGCAGCTCATTCACAGCCATATAAGGAGTCATTGGCATGAGGCGGTTTCAAAAAATGCGGCACTTCCTGGTTGGATTTTATCTGCCTGTAACATCAGTTCTGTTGCACTCACAGACAATATCTTTGCAGTTTTGGAAACGTCAGAGTGTTTTCTATCCTTCTATCCAAAACTGTCAATTATATGCATAGTCGTGCATCTTTTCGTGACAAAATATCTTGTTTAAAACGGGAACGTTTTTCATCCAAAAATTAAAATAGCGCCTAACACCAAGAGGGTAAGTTTGCTGAAAATAAACGCAGTTGACAGTGAGAGGACATTTATTTTTTTGCTGAGTTTATATAATTTTTAATTTTATATATTTTATTTATATATGGCTCTGGTCTATAGTTGCGGTCCAATTCCCTACCCTTTTCTCAAAGTGTACACTTGTTCACTCCCCTACATGCATTTTGAAGTAGTGTAAGCATGGACTAAATATTTCCACCATATTTTTTACCTTGTCCCTGTCTCTCTTCAGATATGGGTGATGGCGTTCTGTGTGGTTTTTGTCTTCACCGTCACTCTCGCTGTGTTTCCTGCCATCACTGTGGACGTCAAAACCATATACCCTGGGAAATGGGGTATGTATACTCTCTTTGATAAATATGTTTCAAAAGGGTTCTTCGGCTGTCTCCATAAGAGAACCCTTTCTCGTTCGAGGTAGAACCCTTTTAGGTTCTATATAGCACCATTTTGTATACTGTATGCATGTCATGAGACTTAAAACCACCTATTAACCACCTCTTTCTCCCTATCAGAGTCCTATTTCATCTCTGTGTGTTGCTTCCTCATCTTCAACGTGTGTGACTGGATCGGTAGAACCGTCACCACCCTGTTCCAATGGGTAGGTTTCTGATTAATTTGATCTGTGTGGATTGTCATTTTATTACACACTTGATAGGATCACGATGGATTAGATTTCTGTAACATTTTTCCAAGCTTCTCAGGGTTTTTATAATCCTCTACAAATTGAAATTCTCTCACTTTCTACCCCTGCACGAAAGCTTCAGTTATTACTCGTATTACATTTAGTTGTTATTATTACTTTGTCTTACCAGTAACATTTCTCTTTGTTTGTTCCACAGCCTCCCAAGGAGAGTCGTCTGTTCCCGGTGCTGGTGGTCTCCAGGGTGGTGTTTGTTCCCCTGCTGATGCTCTGTAACGTCCAGAGCCGCTCCTACCTCCCCGTTCTCTTCTCCCACGACGCTGCCTTCGCCTTCATCATGATACTCTTCTCCCTCTCCAGCGGCTACTGCGTCTGCCTGTCCATGTCCTACGCCCCACAGTGAGTAGAAGTAACACACACACACGGCGGCAGCTTACCCGGCAGGTAGCCTAGCGGTTAGGGCCGCTGGTTCAAGTCCCCGCGCAGACAAGGCGAGAGATCATGCCGATGTGCCCTTGAGCTAGGCACTTAACTAATTGCTCCAGGTGTGCCGTTCATAATGGTAAACCCTGGCTGTGACCCTACTCTCTAAGGGTGTCTCAGGGAGAGTGGGATATGCAAAAAAAAAAACATTTAAATCACACACTTGGTAACGTGTGAAATAGGACAAGCACACGTGCACGCTCCGTACGTGACAGTCCACTGTCGTAACAATACGCCAGTTGTGCACATATTAGCTCCTTCAATCTCATTTCCATGGCTTGTTTACACAGAATCTCTCTCTCTGGCATGTCACTCTGTTGACTTATTCTAATAATAGCAAAGTTCCCGTCAAAATCCGTCTTTTTTTTGCGTGGGCTGTGTCTCAATCCGCTGATGTCGGTCTTCCACATCCACGGTTGAAGGTGGCTGAGCTACAGCAGTGTTTGTCAGACTAGGAGTCATAGCGAAAATGGGTCTTCTCACGAAAACATCTGTAGTGTCTGAACGGTTTGGCCTACAAACTAATATGCACAAAGCGAGCTCCATATAGAAATGGTTTGTCGAGATCGGTGTGGAAGAACTAGACTGGCCTGCACAGAGCCCTGATCTCAACCCCATCGAACGTCTTTGGGATGAATTGGAACGCAGGCTGCGAGCCAGTCCTACTCGCCCAACATCAGTGCTCGACCGACCTCACTAATGCTCTTGTGGCTGAATGGAAGAAAGTCCCAACAGCAATGTTCCAACATCTAGTGGAAAGCCTTCCCAGAAGGCTGTTACAGCAGGAAATGGGGGACCAACTCTATATTAATGTCCATGATTTTGGAATGAAAACTTCGACAAGCAGATTTCCACATACTTTTGGTCATATAGATATAAGAAAGATCAGGAATATACACTCTATATAGGACAGACGCTTCAAAACAAACTCCTTTTTGATACATCTGTTTTGCCATGTAATGTTATTCAATGTGTTTCTAATCGCTAATAGCAGTAAGGCCAAATTCAATGTTTTATCAAATATTTTATTTAATTCAGCGATGTTTTTAAATGTTTTATTTTTTAAAAGTTACAGTCTTGTCCCATCGGTGCAACTCCCGTATGGACTCGGGAGAGGCGATGGTTGAGAGCCAAGAATCCTCCAAAACACGAGCCCGCCAAGTCGAATTGCTTCTTGACACACTGCTCGCTTAACCCGGAAGCCAGCCGCACTAATGTGTCGGAGTAAACACCGTTCAGCTGAACAAAGACATCCTGGCTGGCCAAACCCTCCCCTAACCCGGACGAAGCTCGGCCAATTGTGCGCCGCCTCATGGGTCTCCCACTCGCGACTGGCTGTGACACAGCCTGGTGTCGAACCCGGGTCTGTATTGACACCATGACCATCTTAAAACAATTCCATATGTTAGCTTAGTAGAAACCCAGCCCCCACACATACACACTCTTCTTCTGAAATGACATTTTCTATCTCAGGCCAACTTCTGTGTTTACTTCCTGTAAAACCAGAACCATGTACTGACTACACACTCACATACAGTACCAGTAAAAAGTTTGGACACCTACTCATTCAAGGGTTTTTCTTTATTTTTCATATTTTCTACATTGTAGAATAATAGTGAAGACATCAAAACTATGAAATAACACAGATGGAATCATGTAGTAACCAAAAAAGTGTTAAACAAATCAAAATACATTTCATATTTGAGATTCTTCAAAGTAGCCACCGTTTTCCTTGATTTGCACACTCTTAGCATTCTCTCAACCAGCTTCATGAGGTAGTCACCTGGAATGCATTTCAATTAACAGATGTGCCTTTTTAAAAGTTAATTTGTGGAATTTCTTTCCTTAATACATTTGAGCCAATCAGTTGTGTTGTGACAAGGTAGGGGTGGTAATTCAGAAGATAGGCCTATTTGGTAAAATACCAAGTCCATATCATGGCAAGAACAGCTAAGAAGGAGGAGGGACGTAAATCAGGCCTTCATGGTTGAATTACAGCAAAGAAACCAGTACTAAAGGACACCAATAAGAAGAAGAGACTTGATTGGGCCAAGAAACACGAGCAATGGACATGGACCGGTGGAAATCTGTCCTTTGGTCTGATATGTCCAGATGTCTTTGTGAGACGCAGAGCAGGTGATCGGACGGATGATCTCTGCATGTATGGTTCCCACGTGAAGCGTGGAGGTGCTTTGCTGGCGACACTGTCAGTGATTTATTTAGAATTCAAGGCACACTTAACCAGCACGGCTACCACAGCATTCTGCAGCGATATGCCATCCCATCTGGTTTGCGCTTAGTGGAACTATCATTTGTTTTTCAACTGGACAATGACCAAACACCCCTCCAGGCTGTGTAAGTGCTATTTGACCAAGAAGGAGAGCGATGGCCTCCACAATCACCTGACCTCAACCTAATTGAGATGGTTTGGGATGAGTTGGACCTCAGAGCGAAGGAAAAGCAACCAACAAGTGCTCAGCATACGTGGGAACTACTTCAAGACTGTTGGAAACGAGAATGCCAAGAGTTTGCAAAGCTGTCAAAGGCAAAGAGTGGCTACTTATCTCAAATATAAAATATATTTTGGTTTGTTTAACACTTTTTTTGGTTACTACATGATTCCATATGTTATTTCATAGTTTGATGTCTTCACTATTATTGTACAATGTAGAAAATATGAAAAATTATATTTGAAAGAAAAACCCTTGAATGAGTAGTTGTCCACACTTTGGACTGGTACTGTACATACAATCATCATATACGCTGCTGCTACTCTGTTTATCTTATATCCTGATGCCTCTTCACCTTACCCGTATACATATCTACCTCCATCACTCCAGTATCCCTGCCCATTGTAAATATGGTATTGGAACTGACCATGTGTATATAGCTGACTTACTTTCTTGTGTTCTTATTTCTATTGTGTTTTTGTTCTACTTCACTTTATTAAATAGTCTACTGATACGGATTACTGCATTGTTGGGCAAGAAGGACATTTCACTGTACCTGCATACTGTATCTATGTGTATGCCGCCTGGCTCATCATCACATCTGTCAGTATGCATCATCGTCTATTTCTACATCTCTGTAACCCTTTTCTCTCTGTCCTCCCAGGCTGGTGGCGTCCAAAGATGCAGAGACGGCTGGGGCCCTGATGACTTTCTTCCTGGGCCTGGGCCTCTCCATCGGGGCTGGCTTTTCTTTCCTGCTGCGTCTACTGGTCTAGACAGGCACACCAGAGGGACCCCACCACCATCCGTCGCCAGTCCCTGTTTCGAACGACGGTCGCCTCCATGGCCATTCATAAATTTAGCGACCACTGCCACCAAATGCCATATTTTTTTAATACCTAGAAGGACCTAGGCTGGGAATATAGAGCTGCCTGCATATAAAGCCTGCATCCAAAAAATGAATTTGGTACTGACCACAATAGATATTATACAAGGGATTTGAGTATTACCTCTCCATCTGCCACATACATATACTATACTCACTGAAATAACTGAGAGAATGGCCTTAGGAGCCGGCTTTAAGGGAATAATGCGACATGAATGCTAGCTACCTACTGAACAAGTGGTTTACAGTGATAAGAATGCATCACTGGTTGCCTCTCGGAATAATGGACACAGTCAGTGCCAGACCGCTCTAAACTTGGGTTGTTTTCGTTATTTTTGAGTTGGACCATTTTAAGGATTTCTTTTGTGTTTTTGTATAAAGTTATTTGTTTTCTTAGCTTTAGAGCTTTTTTATGTAAGGCGTTAACTTGAGGCCAAGTACTGTAGCTGTGTGAGTGTTTGGAGAGCTAATGTATTGTTACATTAAGTAGTTCCATTATATTATAATCCTGCCTAGAAACGGCAGAGCAAATCATACGGCTACCGGCTCTGAAGTTGATTTACTTATTCTTTTCAACTAAGCATTTTATTTGATTTAAAACGTATATTTCGGTTTTATTTACACATCAGAACAAAGTTACCACGTTACACAGAAAACATGGACATTAGTCTGTCGACATCAGCACATTCCTAACCTTTTAGCCCGTTGGAGTGGAGAGGAGCACCTATGGCGTGTTCAGTAGAGTGAAACAGATGTCATGTACAGATAAAAAAAAACTATTCACCATTCCACGTTATAAGATTATCGCGTCTGCTCAATTATGTTACCTTTTGATCTGTGACTCATCGTTTCCCACCACCTGACCTAGGTGTCGCAGTCATCCGATTGGCCCATGTCTGACTCACTTCCTGTTTACGTGAGGATAATGGCCCAGTAGGACTGTTTCTTTTAGAAACAAAATATGTTTGATAGGACCACTCCAGCCCCCTGTTAGCCAAGCAGCTTCTGTTTTGATTTATTTTTACGAGGACAGGCGGGTTATGGGAGCCTAACCATATTCCTAACCCATTCCTGTCCTCTTGTTCTAAGGGTAGCATTGAGTCTGACCTTAACACCATTCCGCTTGGCCAACCTACCTAGTCACTTTGTTTAAATAATAGTTTTGCCTTAGATGTGGTGTACAAAGGCGTGCTGTTCCAGCTTTTTCAAAAAGGAAAGACCCAGGCTTCGTGCTTTGTCGTAAGCAGGGTGTGTTTGTCCCTATGTAATTAAATGTTTAACTTCTGACAATGACCACGAAAAAAGTGGCAGCTATTCTGTAGTGTTGATGAGGTTGGATTTAAAGTAACGGTTTTGTTTCGCTGTTCTTCATTTACTAGAGTAAACTATAGTGTTTGAAGTAGGATCACAAACTAGAATGGCTGCTAGCTGCCTTTGTTTGAGGCGTTGGCTCTGGGCAAGGTGTCTGTATCTGCCAATCTGTGAGCTTCATACTTCATAGAGTGTCACACAGACAGTGGGAGTACTAGCTAAACTGCATTGCAGTAGGCCATTATAGGGCCTTACATTTTAAGATATTACCATAACACAAAATCACAATTCGAGACAATTCCCTGGCGATTTTCATTTCTTGAATGTGTCATGGCCACGATGACTGACTTGGAGTCAGATTTTACATTTATAAACTGCCAGTATAAAGAGTGCCAAGAACACAAATGACAACAAATCACTTTATTTTCTAAAACTGGGCTTTCAAGCTATAGATTTTTAGGACTATAAATGTATTTATTTTTGCCCATTACAATTTTCTTCTAGAAATGAACGCAATCATTAGAAACTTACAAACTATTGCATGAACCATTTTTTGTGTGTTTGCTTTTTTTTGGTTTCTAGACTCTCCATTACTCTCATTTTATTCTCCATCGTTTTATTGTTTAATGCTCTGGAACGTGTGACTTCTAAGTGTTTTTTTTAACCTTCCACTTTGGGCTGTGCCAAGGTGTAGTTTATACATGCGTAGTCTATGAGCAGAATTACTGTTTTACCTCAATTTGCAACTAAATCCGTAGTTTGAATGCCACCTTCTCTAGAAGCTGTTTCATTTTCCCTACATTTTCCCCCGCGTTGGGCCACCCTAGCAATTCGAGTTAGAGCCAATGAGCTTCAGCTCGCCATTCGAGTGACAGCTAGCAAGATGCACACACAGCAGAGGGAGAGCCATGACGTGGGGCACATATCTGCACGTGACGTGGTACGCAATTTTCGGGAACTGCTTTTGGCTCATTGAGCGCTACTTTCACAACTACTAGCTAAAAGGTATACAAAAGTACCGGAGAATCTCTTCATTCTGATTTGATCAAGGTGTATGAGTGAGTTTTCGGAATGGAGTGAACTAAGTCATAAATTAGGTACCTGTGCATAAAGTGTTGTTGAGTGAAACAGCCGTTTGGTTTCAGAAGGGCTGATGTAGACAATGGCCTGTTTGAATACACCCCAATTCTCCATACATCTCCCAAAGTGTGCACTTTCTTGCATTGGCGTTAACAGTAGTGGAAAGTGGAAAATCCCTCCAACCAATGTTTTTAAATCCATGGCGAGGAGTGTGCAAGTGTACACTTCAGGAAAATGGTGGAGAATCGGGAAACCATTTGCTATGACTTATTTCTGTCAGGACTCGGGGTCATGAGCTTGTCTGAATGATTTAACATGGGATTGTCGACATACTGTGGATCACCGTTGACAGCATAGAGTTGCGTAATAACACATTACTTGAGTAGGAAAGACTGAAATATAGCAAAGGCCAAGAGTCCGACATACTTTTGAGTAACCTCTTCTTTAGGAAGCGAGACCAGATCGAGGGAATAGTGATTCAATTATTAGTTGTAGATAGTTAAAATAATACCTGTTGTAAAAGTACTTTAGGCACTAAGCCGTAACGTGGTTTTTGAGACCCCGGTTATGAGAAGAGAGTCTTCTCAGGAATATAAATGCCATTGTTACATACATGTTACTGTACAGTGTTTTAATACAATTTCAGCTTGTTTTATGGCGCCACAATCATGCCAATCAGTTTGTTAGGCGGTGGCTGTGAGCAGGGATTTGATCTGTCAGGATCGTACTGTATGATTGGGCAACAAACATTTAACGTGCGCTACCACAGCGAAGGGAATCGTGGCTCTGTGTGTATATGCATGCATTAGCGTAGTTATTCTGTGTTGAGGAATTTGACTTGCTGTTGGGATAGTTTCTGATGACATTAAATGGATTGTTTTTAGATTTTGGTTCATGTCTTTGTTTAGTACTTGAGTGGACATCGAAACAAACAAGGATGGAAGGCACTATCAATAAAAAAATATTTAAAAAACAGACCATGTAATAAGGTTTATTCCTCATTTTTTTATTGAAAACCCAGCAGTCGTCATTAACACCTGTTCTTACTGGATAGGAATGAAATGCTCAACTGGAGCTAGTAGCCGGTCATTCTGCCATAAGCCCAAAAACGCAAGAAGAAAAAACTACTTAAAAAAAACAAGTGTGGTTGGTTACACAGTTGCTAAAAAAGCCTTTGGCAGGAGAGCGGTGCGTGACAAAAGTTCAGAGGGGAATTAAAATGAAAAACGGGGGGGGGGGCATAAAATCAAACTTTGCTTTGGGTTTTATCTACTTTCTCTGACAAGTGTTTCTCTCGTGGAAAGCGGATGAGGGACCATCGCTCATCCACGACGTCCGCTCATCTCCTTCCTCGCGCCCACGTTCACCGTTTCTTTGGCGGGACGGCTGTGCGGGGCGGGGTGACGGGTCGGCCGGAAGTCATCCCTCCGTACTGATACTTGGCCTTCTTCTCAGACGGCTTCAGGATCTGCACAGTTGTAGTGGACAAGGACAGATACATGGATCATACACCTAAATCCCAATCAAAGGCATATACCACCTGTATAATTGTACCTAATTCTTCTTTAATATGTTTGGTGAATCATTAATACTAATAGACACAATAAGAGACTAAACAGTATAATTATATCACACCTAAGGGTAGTTCGGGCCCCAGGTGTATCCGAGTGATAGTCGTGATATAGTCACGATATAGAATGGACAAGAGGCTTATTGCTTAAACGGTGTACAAACTTCACTGTGTGGAATGATACATTTTAGGGACTTATGAGAATGTTCGTAGTCGGTGTCTCTGATTTTACATCCACACCAATCGTACTCCATACAGACGGAAACCAGCTGCGGTTGTCAGTGATGCCAATGACGCTGCTTTTACCTGGAAGGAGCACATCAGGGTCTCGTCAACGCTCATCATGCCGCCGGCGTTGTCAAACTCTCCACAGTAGTTAGGAGCTGAGAACAGAGTCACCAGCTGCCGCTTGGCAAAGAACTCATATCCATCCTCCACCACCTGGTGGAGACACAGTCAGCACATCAGAGGACCCGCAGTATCACAGTCAAGCTAGTCAATGTATTCTACAGAGTTAAGTTGTAGTATTGCAAGTGAGGTGTATAATACTTTTCATGTGCTGTTGTCTGTGTGTATGTCAGTGTAAGAGTGCTTTATCTAAGAGTGAAGGTAGTAAATGTCTTCCTTTTTTTAAGAAGTGGCTTATGAGCCTGGCGGTAGGAGCGTTGGGCCAGTAACCGAAAGGTTGCTGGATCGAATCCCCGAGCTGACAAGGTAGAAATCTGTCGTTCTGCCCCTGAGCAAGGCAGTTAACCCACAGTTCCCCGGGCACAGAAGACGTGTAATGTCGATTAAGGCAGCCCCCCGCACCTCTCTGATTCAGAAGGGTTGAGTTAAATGCGGAAGACACATTTCAGTTGTACAACTGACTAGGTATACCCCTTTCCTTTATGGGAAAGATAGAGAGTTGGAAAGACACTGGCCATGTAGGACATTATGATTATGAACTTGCTTAGTCTAGAACCTAGACTAGACTAAACTATAGGCTACCCACTGGGCATACGTGGATAATTGTGTCATATTTGGTTGAGATGTTAATAAGTTTATAACCTATATTCACCCACTCAAAAAGACAGCCAAATATTAGTTGAATTTGCACCTAAAAGCACAATCAAATTCCAATGGAAAAATTAGGTCAGATTTTTGGTTCAGTTCTTTTGTCACCTGAATGACGTATGCTGTGATTTCAACCATTTAAAAGCACAGCAAAGTTCAAATGGGTATACAATGTCAGATATTTTTGATAACAGATGAATGTGTTATCACTGTGGTTCATCTAATAGAAGAACCAAATTACTTAGATTGCAGTTGAGATTACATTCAAAGTACATGGTACAGGGCCTTCCGAGTGGCGCAGCGGTCTAAGGCACTGCCCTGCAGTGCTTGAGGCGTCACTACAGACCCGGGTTTGATACCAGGCTGTGTCTCGACCGGGAGACCCATGAGGTGGCGCACAATTAGCCCAGCGTCGTCCGGGTTAGGGGAGGGTTTGGCCGGCTGGGATGTCCTTGTCCCATCGCGCTCTAGTGACTCCTTGTGGTGTGCCGGGCACATGCACGCTGACTTTTGACATTGGTGCAGCTGGCTTCCCGGGTTAAGCGAGCTTGACCAGAGTCGCGTTTCGGAGGCTCTCGACCTTCGCCTCTCCTGAGTCCATACGGAACTCACCAAATTAGGTTTAAAGAAAGTTTAAAAAATGTAAATTATACCTGGTACAAGTAATCAATGCTGTTCAAGATTCTGCGCAGACTATTACAGCAATTGTGAAGTTCTCTACAGAGCTGCGACAACCTATGCATGCCACCTTGAACACACACGCTTTATATGATTACAGAAGAAGACCTTTATAGTTACAGTCACCTTAAAATGTGGCCATGGATGTGTTACTCGTTTTAAGGTTGAACGTTTGTAAAAGACCCTTAACTTTAGTCTATTTTTACGGTACTACAATGTAATACTGAATTGTGTTTGGTTGACAATATAACCCAATATCAACATTTAAAGGAGATGTATCTACTGCTGGGATACTTCCATCTGACAATTCCATTCTTTTAACATTCATTTTTTGGTTGAGATGGAGATGTGAATCCAACATATCAATGATTCATTTGAAAACCAATTGGAATTAACGCCAGACTAATTCAGTGGCACAGATGGAAGTGTCCAAGCAGAAGATACATCGCTTTCAAATGTTGATATTTGGTTTGCGTTGGCTCTAAATATCATTACATTTGAAATCAAACCAGAGCTTGAAAGCCTAGGCCTTTTGTATGGTCTATTTTTAGTTGAATTATGTGTTGAATTCCAACCATGGCTGTTGATTACTTTGCAGATGCTATACAGGCCTAAATAGCATCATTGATGACAAAAGTGATAAAGTAGGGTCACATTTCATTTGCTCTGTTAAATATACCCTTTGGAATGACGTATAGCAACAGTGAATCTATTTTGTTTTAAAGTGGAGATCTCTCAACAATCATTCTCACGAACAGCACATTGGTAATAATCATTGTCAAATATAGATAATCAAGGCTGGGCTTGGTTAAAACCCTGGATGGGAGACTAGAAATATCAATTCTTTAGTAGGAGGTGCTGACCCAGCCTATTGTTTTCAGTTTTTGGATATAACATTGAAGTAGTGGATATAACATTGAAGATCTGACATTGTTTTAAAGGTACAAACTCAACATATTTTATTCAAGGTTTGTCTCTGTTGACATTTGGTTACCATGATGACATAATCGTGTGGTTGAAATGTTACCGTCAAAACAACAGTTTACGTTGACAACTTTTTTTCAAATACAATTTATGTTCCACGTAGATTCCGCGTCACAATGCGTTGACTGATTCTGTTGAAACAATGTTGACTCAACCAGTTTGTGCCCAGTGGGTAGTGTCTTTTTTCCCTATCAGAATGACAGGTCACTTCAGTTGTACCTGGTGGGCTCTGCAGATGAGGTCCAGATCGTGACGGTTGAGGAACTTGCTGACCACATCAGCCCCAAATGTGAACGAGACCCCGCGGTCGTTCTCCCCCCAACCCTGAACGTCTTTGTCTGGGTCCGACCACAGCAGGTCACACAGCAACCCTGGAACACACACACACACACACACACACACACAGCAGGATCTGAGACGTGAACAATGGCTTCGGTGGTTCACATCGTGACCATATAAGGAGATGTGTTCTAGAAAGTTCTGTGATACTGGACTTGGTCAAAATGTACTTCTCTTTAAAAATGAACCAGACAGTCAGATTTTCTGTGAGTATCAGAGCCTTATTTAGATATAATTATACATAGGTCTACTGTATTGACATAACAATAGGTTTATCCTGGACACATGAACAGTCTTTTAAATAATTTTTAAATAACCCATATGGTAATGTCAAAAGTCAATTGGTTTTGAGAATCAGAAAATCTTTAAAGAATTAGCTACATTGTACAGTACAATAATCTGGGAACAGACTGTGGGCAATTCAATCAAATTTTGCTTAGGAAATAATGACCACTACTGTCCGCTAAAGGAAATAGCACTTGTTTTTGTAATGTTGGAGAGGTGTGTGTATATAAATATATATGTGTGTGTGTGTGTGTGTGTGGACCTACCCGTGTCAGGAACGTCTGTGGGTCTCATAATGCGACGGATCTGCTCCATAGACTGCAAGTCTGGAGAGAGGCCTGGTAGGAGACAGAGGAGCACAGAGACAATAGCACTCAGTCACAGTAATCAAAAACACATCCATTTAAAATCCACACACTTTCAAGGTCACTTTTCCTGCCAGAACCAGCCCGTTGTAGGATACCGCTCGACACGGAGCCTTTAACTATTTTTTTTGCACCTCGTCATAGTCATGACTCCTGTCCAATGTCCTGCTTGCATTGTTATTCCATTGTACACATGTTGAATACATGCGTAGTATGTAATAATTATTGTAATGCACAAAATAATGATGTGACTGATTTGTTCTATAGGGTGTTCATTTGACTGACAGGAGTAAAGTTTTGCTACATCAACTGTCATATTCATTTGCTGAGCAAGACGATGATCGTTTAACAGCCAAGTCATAGACAGGGAGTTTGAGTGGCAGCTCCCCCAGCAGTGCTGTACCTCCATGGCAACAGAAGATCTTCTCATCCACGATGGCAGCGATGGGAAGGCAGTTGAAGCAGTCAGTAAATGTCTTCCACAGCTTTATGTTGAATCTGCGCTTACCTGGAGAAACAGAGAGACAAGAAAGAAAAAAAAACACACTTTGTAACATCAGGGATCTTGTAATTCCAACAATTTTACTCTTGTGACAGAGGCCGCCCTGTGTTGAATGGCTGCATTTGTTTTTCCAAATAAGCATTCATTAATGTGCATGTCGCGGTGGGGGTATTTGGCTCAATTACTTGTATGAAACCCAAACAATTGCACTAGGCAATGTATTGAAGTGTATTGTGACGGCCCTGAATTATTCTGAACCGTCTCAGTGCAGCTCCTTCCAATAGGGCGCTTTCCCTTTAATTCCCAATTAAATAGCCAGCATCAACTGCGCAAAAGTGGGGTTGTGATGGAGACGTGAATGAGGATGTGTTCAACCCTCAGTTCCGAAGCTTCTCTATTCCGTTTATTTTGTTGCCGTTAAACGTGTGTTTTGTAGCCTAATAGAATTTACCCAGGATTGGATCCACTCTTTGCGTCCGTGGACTACACCTCTCCGTTCTTCGTGGCCTTTCTCCGCTGGAGATCTATTGGCGGATTGGATTGTCTGACTGACTACAACATTTTTGTATACGGTATTTCATTTGTTTTGATGTCATGTATACGGTGATGATTTATGTAGTTAGTTGTAGTTGAGGACTTAGTAAGAGTTGATACGCTTTAAAGTTCTGTGGTAAAATAATTGTTATATTGATTGTATGATTAATACTGGGTTTAGGCTACACTTGAATGAACGGACAAACATTGCGTGACTAAGGTCACGGGAGTTCCCTGAACTCCTTTACCGGGCTGGACTCTTTAGGCCCGAGGTACAGGACATTTCTGGAGGAACCAGAACTCATTGTGATATTATTATATGTGTGTGTGTAATCATTGGTGTTGCTAATACAACCCACGCAAAAGAATATAGTTGTTTTTGAAGTTCTTTCCAATGTTTTAAGGGTTTATGAAAAGTTTATTTCCATCCTGACTTTTACATAAGTCCTTTGTATTGGTGTAGACTTGACGGACCAGATGGGACTCATTCCCACCCAAACTAAAAGGAGAAACCAATGTTTTCTCTGGTAGGCACAACCTACCTGGCACCCCTATAAATAATAACCTCAAGTCAAAACCGTTACATAAAAAATGGCACCCCAGATGGGACAGCTCAACATTGAGAACTAACCAAAGCAAATCTTTTGTGTGGAATTAAAACAATGGATTCACCCCAAGATAATGTGCTCATCCATGTCATACCTGTCAATGGGAATACACAGGGCCATTCTGACCATCAAGCTGACAATACAAATCATAATGTGAATGGAGATAATGGAGTTGATTTGGGCCAGAGCCCTAGGAATCTGAATGCTCGGTCTGGACCACAGGCCACAGGAGGTCTAACCAGTTACTCACTTATTGACATGGATCTGTGTGGAGGTACTGAGCTAGCCCTCCCTCTGACACCCAACCTTCCTCCATTGTCTGGTTTATCTCCAGAGGTTGTAGTCTTACAACTTCAAGGTGACATCCTTGATATTCGTCGGACTCAACAACATCTCCAAACTCTTATCCACCATAATTTCAAATGTCTGAGGGAAGAGCAACATTAGAGTGCCATGGAATTCAGAAACTCACTGAGCACTCTAACCCACACGCTGACAGAGCTCAGTGAGAGTGGGAGACGGGAAATTACTGGTGCCATGGACAGGCAGTTTGACTACCAACGAAACCAACTCACTGCCACTCTCCAATGGCGCCTGCAACATCACCACACTGAGGTCCTCAAGGACGTTAATTCTGTTTTTTCTCCCATGGTTAACACTGTAGACCACTTGCAAACAGAACTCTCTAATTGTGTTAAAATGTTGGATGACGTGTCTGTGGACATGGCCTCCATTAGGCACAACTCCTTACAGAGTTTCTCTGGTGTCCACTTCTGTTCAGACCACTAAGGGCCAAGCTGGCACCTCTGAACAGCCAAGACAAGGCCATGCTGCAGCCACCCTTTGCAGGATGCAATCCACCATGCATCCTGGTGTTCATTTTCATTGTCCGATAACACCCTCCCCCTCTACTTCCTCAATCCCTCCTAGCTCGTTTGTTCATGGTGATTTGAGTAGACGTCATGTGGGGGCGATGCCCATTAAATTGCAATTTCCCACCTTTGGGAAAAAAGATGACAGTCCTGATCCGCTAATGTATCTAGAAAGATGTCGTGACTTTCTTGCCCTCAATCCCCTGGCTGACGAAGAACTCCTTGCCACATTGAGGAATGTGTTGCATGGGACAGCTCGAGACTGGTGGGATGTGGCACGTCTCACCACTACCTCCTGGGCTGACTTTGAGGCCAAGTTTTCCTCTGCATTTCTGTCTGAGGACTACACAGATGAATTGGCAGACAGAGTCAGAAATCGAGTACAAAGAGAGAAAGAGAGTATCCGTGACTTTTCAGAAGGTCCACTTTATCTGGCTGATGGTGAGGCTAGACGACCACTTGGATGGAGTGAGGTAGAGTTCCGCCTGTGTAACCGCTCCTATATGATTCCTTCTGTTATCTTACAAACCAAGAACCTTGCTTTTCCTGTCGTGTTGGGAATTGATTTCATGTACTTCAGTGGTGTCCAGATTGATATCGCACACAATTGCTACTGGTTTCCATACAAGCCGAGCAAGAAGCATTTCTTCCAATCAGAAGCTATGAAGTTACATGATTGGGGTTCAAATGTGGCACTCTTCTCTGCCGTTGCTCCGGTACCACTAACCCTTGATAATCCTTCTGATGATCTCCTTTTACAGGCTGAGAAGAGCTCAGCTGGAACAGCCAGAGGAGTTAAGGCTGTTGGAACAGCTGCAGAATAATGCTGATGTATGTACTTCAAAGCTGGGACGCACCGGGCTCCTGAAGCACAAAATATTCCTTACACAGGAAATGCCGATCAAGCAAAAGCCATATCGTTTGTCCCCAGCGAAGCTAATCATCCAAAAGGGACTCATTAATGATATGTTAACACAAGATATAATAGAACGTTCCTCCTCTCCCTGGGCTGCTCCTGTTGTCCTCATCCCAAAAAAGACTGGTGGTCTTAGATTTTGTGTGGACTATAGGAAGACCAACAATGTTTCCCAGACTGATGCCTATCCTCTTCCTACCACCCACGAGATCCTGGAGTCATTGTCTGGCGCTGTTGTGTTCACTACCCTTGACCTCAATAGTGGTTATTGGCAGGTTGAGATGGACCAGGAAAGCAAGGACAAGACTGCTTTTGTCTGTGCTGAGGGCTTGTTTTCCTTTAAGGTGATGCCCTTTGGATTAAAGAATGCCCCTGCCACTTTCCAAAGACTCATGGAGATTGCGTTAGGTGAGCTCAAAGGGAAGATCTGTTTAGTCTACCTGGACGATATAATTATCTACTCCCAGAACAGAGAACAACACTTTCAAGATCTTCAAGCAGTGTTGGACAAGCTAAGAGAAGCTGGTCTTACCTTGAATATGAAGAAGAGCAACTTCTGCCAAACCTCCCTGAAGTTCCTTGGCCATATTGTGTCTTTTGACGGCATTCATGTGGATCCTGAAAAGACGAAGGCTGTACAAGACTTCCCTGTGCCAACCACACTCAAGGCCCTTCAACGGTTCCTTGGGATGGCTGGATGGTACCATCGGTTTGTGTCGAACTTCTCCCAGGTGGCAGAACCCCTCAAAGCGAAAAGGAGCGAAATTCCTATGGACGGCAGAGTGCCAGACCTCCTTTGAAACCCTGAAACGACACCTCGTCACACCTCCCATTTTAGGTCATCCCAACTTTGATTGCCCTTTTGTTGTTTCCACTGATGCAAGTGATGTTGGACTTGGTGCTGTCCTAGTCCAACAGACTGGACTTGGCACTGAAGAAGTGCTAGCGTTCGCCAGTCGGACATTAAATGGAGCAGAACGGAACTACTCCACAACCGAGCAAGAGTGCCTTGCAGTTGTCTGGGCTTTGGAGAAGTGGAGGTACTACCTGGAGGGAAGACACTTCACTGTGGTCACTGACCATTCCTCCCTTGTGTGGGTGTTCAAGACCAACAAACCAAGTACCAGACTCATAAGATGGGCTCTACGGTTGCAAGAGTTCACCTTTGCAGTAGAATACAGGAAAGGAAAATACAACACTGTTCCAGATGCCTTATCCAGAGCTCCTGCTTGTGATAACGGTGGCCCTCCTCTTACATGTGCTACTGTCCTGTCAAGCAGTCGAGACTCGCCCAAAACGGACTTTCCCATCTCTGATGAGGCCATATGGAAAGCCCAACAGGATGATCCAGAAGTACAGGCTTTGTACCAGACTATCCTGGAAGATGGAGAAAAGATGGTCAATCCTACCACAAAGCTGACCACCATTGAAGACAAAGTCTACCATGTTGTACAACTACCTCACAGAACACTCTACCAAATGTACATACCTGAAACTCTACGCCTTCAACTGCTTCAACATTTCCATGAAGACCCATTAGCTGGTCATTTGGGCAGGTTCAAAACCTACAAGCGGTTGCAAGCGTTACTGTACTGGCCAAATCTGAGCATGGATGTGAAGTCTCACATCCGAAACTGTCAAATGTACAATGTACAAACCAGAAGGTAGAAAGCCTGCTGGCAAGTTGCAGCAAACGGTGGTTACCCGACCTTGGGAAATGTTAGGCGTGGATTTGATGGGTCCATTTCCTAGAAGCTCCAATCAGAATGTGCACATGCTTGTTTTTGTTGATTATTATTCAAAGTGGGTGGAGCTCTTTTCCCTGCGTCAGGCCACAGCAAGGACCGTCTCTAACATCCTTACGAAAGAGATCCTGACTCGCTGGGGAGTGCCTGATTACATCCTGTCTGATCGAGGTTCCCAATTTGTCTCTGATCTCTTTGAGGAGACCTGCCAAAGATGGAACCTGAGACAGAAGTTGACCACGGCCTATCACCCACAGACCAATCTCACTGAGAGAGTAAATCGAACCTTGAAGACTATGATTGCTTCCTATGTAGGGACCCAGCACAAACACTGGGACAAGCACCTTCACGAGATTCGATTTGCCCTGAATTCTGCTGTGCAAGAGTCCACTGGACTCACACCTGCAGAGCTGAACCTAAGTCGTCCTCTCCGAGGACCCTTGGAGATGGTGCTACAGCCCCAGCAGCTTACTCCAGACGCTGCTTGCTATGACCAGGTAGTCCATCACCCACGACTTGAGAGCTCGTCTCAAAGAACACGATCCAGGCTCGACTCAAGCAGAAGAGAAATTATGATAAGAACAGACGAGACATGCAGTTCCAGCTTCGTGATCGGGTGTGGCTTCACTCTCATCCTTACTCGAAAGCTGAACAATTCTTCTCTGCCAAGCTCGCTCCTAAATGGCAAGGACCATATAGGATTGTGGAGCAGATGGGCCCTTTGAACTACCGAGTGGTGAAAGAGGACACAGGTGAAGATGTCTCACGCCTTAAGGCCTGTTACCCCTCGGCTGAGGAATTGGAGGCGATTTAGCGCCGCAAGGTCCTGGATATCTTTGAAGAAGAAAGTGAGGAGACTTTTCTTGGATTCCTAGACCCAGAAGTCTCACACCTTAAGGCCTGTGACCCCTCAGCTGAGGAGCGTGAGCTCCAAAAAGTAATGAATATTTTTGTAGAGGAAAGTGATGAGACCTTTCTCGGTTTCCCCGACCCAAGATGTGCCTTCCAGGGCAATGGTCGGCTTTTTCCAGGGGAGGGGGTGTGTGACGGCCCTGAATTATTCTGAACCGTCTCCGTGCAGCTCCTTCCAATAGGGCGCTTTCCCTTTTAATTCCCAATTAAATAGCCAGCATCAGCTGCGCAAAAGTGGGGTTGTGATGGAGACGTGAATGAGGATGTGTTCAACCCTCAGTTCCGAAGCTTCTCTATTCCGTTTATTTTGTTGCCGTTAAACGTGTGTTTTGTAGCCTAATAGAATTTACCCAGGATTGGATCCACTCTTTGCGTCCGTGGACTACACCTCTCCGTTCTTCGTGGCCTTTCTCCGCTGGAGATCTATTGGCGGATTGGACTGACCGACTGACAACCTTTTTGTATACGGTATTTCATTTGTTTTGATGTCATGTATACGGTGATGATTTATGTAGTTAGTTGTAGTTGAGGACTTAGTAAGAGTTGATACGCTTTAAAGTTCTGTGGTAAAATAATTGTTATATTGATTGTATGATTAATACTGGGTTTAGGCTACACTTGAATGAACGGACAAACATTGCGTGACTAAGGTCACGGGAGTTCCCTGAACTCCTTTACCGGGCTGGACTCTTTTTAGGCCCAAGGTACAGGACATTTCTGGAGGAACCAGAACTCATTGTGATATTATTATATGTGTGTGTGTAATCATTGATGTTGTTAATACAACCCACGCAAAATAATATAGTTGTTTTTGAAGTTCTTTCCAATGTTAAGGGTTTATGAAAAGTTTATTTCCATCCTGACTTTTACATAAGTCCTTTGTATTGGTGTAGACTTGACGGACCAGATGGGACTCATTCCAACCCAAACTAAAAGGAGAAACCAATGTTTTCTCTGGTAGGCACAACCTACCGGGCACCCCTATAAATAATAACCTCAAGTCAAAACCGTTACAGTATGTGTGTGCAGAGCGTGTGTGCAAGCAGGCGTGCTACTCACACTCGTCGTAGAAGCCGTAGATGCGGTTGATGGAGGCACACTCGTGGTTGCCCCTGAGGAGGAAGAAGTTCTCGGGGTATTTGATCTTGTAGGCCAGCAGTAGACAGATGGTCTCCAGGGACTGCTTGCCTCGGTCCACGTAGTCTCCCAGGAACAGGTAGTTGGCCTCGGGCGGGAAGCCCCCGTACTCGAAGAGCCGCAGCAGGTCTGTGTACTGGCCGTGGATGTCACCTGAGAGCGGGAGGAGGTTGGAGAGAAAGGAGGAGCGTAACTACCCTAGCCTAGCTATCCACAGTCAGGGCAATTCATGAATGACAGGTGCAGAACTGGACATGGAGGGGAAACAATGTGTGTTCGAGATGCACAGATTCTGCGCTGACCAACAGATCTTCAAAATCACCGGAGAGGCTTTTACTCAATGCGCTCGACAAATACCCGATGATAATGTAATTGTATGGCGCTATAATAATCACACTCAACGTGATGAGGTTAAAAAGTGGAGGGGATGGGTGGGGATTCATCTTCGTCCATCATCATCATCGTCATCACCTACCACAGATCTTGAGGGGAGCCTCCAGTTCCAGGAGGATGGGCTGGCTGAGGAAGATCTCTCTGGACTTGATGCAGAGGCCCCTCACCTCAGCCTCTGACATCTGCACGATCTTCCCAGGGCGACATCCCCGCACTGACACAGAGACCGACAGAGACAGTTAGATTTGATGGCAAAGGGTACTGGAACTTAAAAGACACATTTCACTCCAATTTCTATTTTTTTATTTAAAAAACTGGACGATGTTTTCAGACCTGAAAATGTAGAGTGGGGTCAAGATTAAACCCCATCCCACGGCATCAGTTGTGGTTTAAATCTTGACATTAGAATACTTCAGAGGTCTGAAAACGTCTGACAGACTTTGATTTGAAAGTGTAATGTCCCTTTAAGAACTGCATGTCGTCTGTAGTGACACTTCCATCTCTCTGCCAGGTGCAACAGACCTACATTCTATACGTGACGGTGTTCTTTTTTGGCTTCTCAGTAGTCAGCGTGATAGTGCAGTACTACCGAGGCCTGCCTGAAGTGATGACTAAAGGGGGGTGGAGTGGAGGGGGGGTGGGACTAATCCAGTTCAGGCACAACACTCTACTAAGCAGGTACCGCCTACTACCCCCAAGCACGCACCTCGAATTCCTTTTTACTTACTTTTCACGTTTTTAAAATCTGTGTTTTTATAACCACAACAGGAACACATGGCGAGTCAGTCCGGCCCAGTGTCCCGAGGGTGAGGTTTTCATGAAAAAGCCAAAAAGGGTAAATATGAGGGCCTGGGTTGTGTCAACACAGCGGTCCAAATAGACTGACAGTCTATTTGACCTCACAACGCCAGCCATTCAGAATAACTTGGGCAGGGCTGGGACTGTGTACAGTAAGTGCATTTTCTCACACTATGGCAGGTACAGGTAGACCTACTCCTATTGTAACAGTAAAACAGTACTGGCTGTGGTTGTTGTTGTTGTTATTTTACATGACATAAAGTGCATTTGGAAAATATTCAGACCCCTTGACTTTTTCCACATTTAGTTACGTTCCAGCCTTATTCTAAAATGGATTAAATCGCCCCATTAATCTACACACAATACCCCATAATGACAATGCAAAAACAGGTTTTTAGAGATGTTTGCAAATGTATAAAAACCAGAAATATCACATTTACATAAGTATTCAGACACTTTACTCAGTACTTTGTTGAAGCACATTTGGCAGCGATTACAGCATCGAGTCTTCTTGGGTATGACGCTACAAGCTTGGCACACCTGTATTTGGGGAGTTTCTCCCATTTTTCTCTGGACAATGACCTAAAATACATCTCCAGACTGTAAGGGCTATTTGATCAAGAAGGAGAGTGCTGGAGTGCTGCATGAGATAACCTGGCCTCCACAATCACCCGACCTCAACCCAATTGAGATGGTTGGACCGCATATGTGGGAACTCCTTTAAGACTGTTGGAAAAGCATTCCAGGTGAAGCTGGTTGAGAGAATGCAAAGAGTGTGCAAAGCTCTCATCAAGGCAAAGGGTGGCTACTTTGAAGAATCTCAAATATAAAATATGTTTTGATTTGTTTAACACTATTTTGGTTACTACATGATTCCATATGTGTTAATTCATAGTTTTAATGTCTTCACTATTATTCTACAATGAATAGTAAAAATATAGAAAAACCCTTGAATGAGTAGCTGTGTCCAAACTTTTGACTGGTACTGTATGTAAATAAGATATTCCTGTTTTAATAAATGTGTAAACATTTCAAAAAAACTGTTTTTGCGTTGTCATTATGTGTAGATTTGATTTAGATTTTATTGAATCAATTTTAGAATAAGGCTGTAACGTAATTTTTTTTTAAAAGGTCAAGGGGTCTGAATACTTTCCGAATGCACTGTAATTAGGTCACATTCATTTATGTCGACACAGGTGTCCCTAAAGTATTCCAAATGAAAAAGTCAATTGTGAACAATAGGCACAATTCATCCTAGATTTTAGCAAACTAGGTTTATTCAGTTATAACTAAGAGAAAGGGTTTTCACAGCATGCATTTGGGAGGGGAAAAAAAGCACAAAATATTCAGTCTGTTAAAAAATAGCACATTGCAGATGTAGATGGCAGATTCCCAAAGTCATGCACAATGGATTAGTTGCCATATCCCTAAGCATGTATACCATTTAGCAGTTTCATTACTGCCCATTTAATGACAGACTACAGTTCCGGCATGAGCCAGAGAACCAGAGATTCCTAGAAGTGACTGGGCCACTGCCTAGCACCCGACCCATAGCACAGGGGTAAATCCATTTGATTTGAATGGAACCTTCCAAACATATTTGAACTGCACAGAAAGCGATAAATGGCTGAGATTGATATCGCTTAAAAGCTTACAAACAGGGTTGTCAAACTATTTTATCATTGATTTAATTAAAAATAAAATCATGTAATTTTTTTAACCTTAAAATGCTAATGATCTAAAAACGTGTAGCTTAGACCCTATTTTACATCAGCTGAGGGTTCTGTGTTGTGCCCCCCAACGGTTGAGACAAAAAATGCTCTTGAATACAGAGGGGGGGTCATGTTTTGGCTGACAAATGTGCTAAAAGGGGAATAAAATTACAATTTCAACTTTCGATGGTTGGAGGTTCGCAGATCGGAGAATATCTGTTTTAAATTACACTGTCAATCCTCCATAGGAAACCTATTGAAATAATAGAAATATAGATACTAGAATGGACACAACCATTTTAGTTGACGTTTGAGGGTGGGAGTACCGGTGGCCATCTTTGTGGTCGCAATTAGAAGTTAAAAATCTATTAAAATGTAAATGGTGTACCAACGAAATTGCAGTGGTCTGATGGGATATGACCATTCTGTGATTTATATTTCTATGATTGAATTGACACCCACCCTGTATTCAAGAGCATTTTGTGTCTCAACCGATAGCAGGCACAACACAGAAACCTGAGGTAAAGTAGGGTCTACACTACAACAACAAAAAAATAGAGTTTACGCTTTTAGATAATTGAAGTTAAACGTTTTTTTTTTTTTAAAGGCATCATTTATCAAATAGTTTGACAACCCTGTTTTGTAAGCTTTTAAATGATATCAAACTCAATGGCTTATCTTTTCCAGTGATAAAGGACACAAACGGCTCAGTATGTTGGGGTTTTCAAAATGGGTCAACTTTATGTTTTGGCATTCAGGTCCAAAAGTCATTTTCTGACCACTTTTTCCACGGGCAAACATATGAAACGTTTTGTTTAAATCAAAAGGGATGCTGTCAAAAAGTGAAAATTCAATTCAAATGGATTGACCCGCTGTCGCCTGGTACTTTGTGTGACCCGGCTATTTCTGCATTGAGACCTTAAATCAAGCTGTGTAAACATTCCCTCTTCTCCTCCAAACCCACAGGAGAACGTTATCTAAAAAGATACCATATGTCTAGTATCCCTAAGAAAGTCCTATATAATGAGGCCTGGAGGCAGAACTAAGTGGACCTAGCCTTTCTATTGAACAGTCTGCCCTCCTAGTTGGTGATTTAGACAGGGGTCTCTATCAGAAAATATAGTCACAATCAGGAATATAAACAACACCGTCTGACTTCCAACACACACACACACACACACACACACACACACTCTCCAGTGAGGATGAAACCTGAGGAGGATGGGGTCAGAGGGTGTGTGCATGTCTCTGTGTGTGTTGTCCTCAGACCCTCCACACACCACCTCCACCTCAGACCAGTGGTGAGGTGTTTGCAGAGAAGCGACTGGGAGTCCCAACATATGAGAGGAGAGAATCAACGCAGACTCCACAGCCGGGCCACCACCGCACTGCAACACGGGACCGGAGTGGATCGCATTACATGTAATGGAAAGGTCTACATGACAGAAATGCACATTCACAGCCGAAGCTACAGGGCAATTCTACGATAACGGAATTACACGTTGACTCAGAGTTCTCACTTTCAAAATGTCTGCCACAAAAGGATTACATTTATTTGTACCGTCAATTGGACCCAAGGTCCAACCAAAATTTGACTTCCACATTTATACCCAACCCCTCTGAATCAGAGAGGTGTGGGGGACTGCCACATTGGTAATCCGGGAGCTGTTGTTGAGGGGGGGTTAACTGCCTTACTAAAGGGCAGAACGACAGAAACAGATGTCTATGACTGGCTCAGATTTGGCCCGGCCAGGGCAGACTGACCGAATTTCAACTACTTTTCAGAGTCCATGGACATCCGCTGTGGGTCAGTGGTCAGTGGGTGAGGATGCTCGTCACAGTAAATGGAAAGGGGGTACATTTTTTAGAAAGGTGCTACCTTCCACAGAGGGTTCTACATGGAACCCAAAGGGGTTCTACCTGGAACCCAAAATGGTTCTAGCTGGAATCCTACGGCACGTGTGAAACTCATTCCACGGAGGGTCGAGTGTCTGCAGGATTTCCCTCCTCCCTTGGACTTGATTGATGAATTAAGGTCACTGATTAGTAAGGAACTCCCCTCACCTGGTTGTCCAGGTCTGAAAAACTAAAAACCAGCCGACACTAGGCCCTCCATGGAATGAGTTTGACGCCCCTGTCCAATGGGGACATCCGAGAAATCCTTTTGGAACCATTTTTTCTAAGAGTGTGGGTGGTAGGTGTCAGCAAGAGCCAGGAGAGGTGACATTAACTGGAGAGAAATACGAGAGAGAGAGAGAGAAATACGAGAGAGAGGGAGGGAGAGAGAGAGAGAAATACGAGAGAGAGAGAGAGAAATACGAGAGAGAGAGAGAGAGAGAGAGAGAGAGAGAAATACGAGAGAGAGAGAAATACGAGAGAGAGAGAGAAATACGAGAGAGAGAGAGAAATACGAGAGAGAGAGAGAGAGAGAAAAATACGAGAGAGAGAGAGGCAGAGAGAAAGAGGGAAAGTGAGAAAGAGTTGTCCTGACTGTTCACAGTCTTGCTTTAACAACAGAAAAACAGTCATGAGCTGAACATAACAGTATGCCAGTGGAAGGGAGGACAGTTGCAGGTGACACAACTGTAGTTTGTGACTACTATAATTTCCCATTGTTGCCAGTTCAATTGCAGTAATTTCGTTACTGATTTGGTAACGGAACTGAGTTTTAATCACTTAATAATGAATCAATGGAATTACAAGGCAACGTTTCTTCAACTTACAGAAGGAAAATAATTGATACAAAACTAAATATAAATGTTGATATTGGTTTGCAAGGGTCTTTATGTCAACATGATTGTGTTTGGATGTATTTCTAATACCAGTAGATGTTGTCTAAGACCACTTTTCCATCTGGTTTACCAGAAATTAAAGCTTTTGCTTATTCCCAAATTTTAGAATGGGAAATGGTTGACAAATGTATCTATGCCTTCATTTCCCCCCAAAATATAGACTCTTAGCTTTCATTAGACACCCAATTTGACATGCTCCTATGAACTTCACATGTTGGTGCTCATGGGTCCTTTTAGATGGAAATGCCACACACAAACACAAAGATGTGCGCACACACACACACATGTCCACATCATTGTAAAACGCATAAAGGTGTACACACACACACAGAAAAAGACGTGTGCACTGACACGTACACTGCTGCCTGCCAGCCACAGTCTTGTGACCTTGACTTCAGCTGCAACCACTGGTGGATTCGCGGGAGGTATCAACCCACTGATCCTGCCCCTTTTCTCTGCACTGCAGCGTTTCGACGGCGAGGGGCGGTACCGCAGGCAGTCACCATGGCAACACACCAGGGAGGTCATCTGCGAGGCAAGTTGTTGATGAGCGTTGGGTTGCTAGCTGAAGGCAGAGCCGATTGGCAGACACAGAGCCTCCACCACTCCACCTACCCCATGGTGTGAATACTAATGTGGCATGTCATGGCCACTGACTGACGTGGCGAGCAGACTAGAACAGCACACCCTGGGTCCTGGATGTTTATGAATAGGCGGCACCACTTGTTCGCTTGTGCCGAGTCAAAATGAGCCAGAGCCCGATAGAATAAGGTGTAATTTTGACAAATGTGCTCGACTTGAAAAGACATTGAAGTTCCGTCATGGATTGCTATTGCTTTGCATGAGAGGTTGGTACGGGTTGCAAGTTAGGTTTTCCTTTGGTTTTGTTTGAAAAGGAAATCTCTCGCTCCAACATCCAATTCATCACTCCTAATTTGGCCATGTTCTGACAGTGTGTGTGTGTGTATGTGTGTGTGTACAGACTGCAAAGGGGGGTAAGAGGAGAATAGGGGTACAGAACCTGACCTTTCGTAAGCCAGTACAAAATGTCCTTTCCAGTGCCCTGCAAACTTCCCTCTGCCAGATCAGATCACTGCTATGCAGCGCTCTCATCCAGACCCTCTCCTTCTATCCTCTCCTCTTCTTTCCCCCTTTCTCCCGCTCTCATCTTATGGTTCTTCTAAAAGCTGTGGAATCCTGCCCAGCTAGCGCATAACGTTCTGAGAACCATATGTTTCTTAGAGCTTGGTGAGAGCATGGTTGTCCTACGGTTATTTTGCATACAACCTTCCCACATCTTTCTGGGGATGGTGCAGGATAGTTGTTTGGCTTTGGAACGTTCTCAGCACATTTAAGGAACTTGACAAAATAATGTAATTTTGGGGGAATTTCATTACTTTAACCAATTTAACATTTAATAACATTTTTGGAACGTTTTCCAACTGGTTTGACATTCAGAGAACATTAACGAACAACGTTCATCTGTGGGGATTTCAGTATTTCATAACATTTCTTACTAGCTTCCTCGTGGTTTTATTTAAAGTCATGTACTCAGAACATTAAGAAAACGTTCCATAAAAACCACAAGAAAACATTAGTAACGTTCAAAGAACGTTCTAAGAATGTTATTTAAAAACATTTCATTCTCAGCGTCAACAACTCTCTCTCTCTACCCTCTATTTTGTTAAGTGTGTTCAGGTGTGTTGGCCACGCCCACTAATTGGCCACACCTGATCTTAACGAGGGTGTGTTTCCTTTTGAAATGGGGTCTGTTTGAATAGACTAAAATGAACAGCTTTGTACGAGTAAAAAAAAGCACACATGGTGTGCTAGCTCCATCTTGGTGGTGCAGTGGACTAAATTCATGGATAGAGAACAAAATATCATAGATTCAAATCTCACCGACGCCGTGCCACAATAAAAATAAATGTGTTTGCATTAATGTCTAAGCAAATGAATTTCCATGTGTCCTGTGTTTGAAGTTCCAAACAGTTAACCCAAACTAAGCCAGCAGTGTTATTAAAAGTTGTATTGAAACATTCAGTTAAAATTAAATTACTCAAAAACCTCCAAATAACCTAGAATTTCTGTTCTCAGAACGTTAATAAAAAACTCCAAGGAAAACTCAGGGAACCATAGTAAAACATTCTCAGAATCTCCCTGCAACCTAAAAAATGTACGTTTCTAGAACAGGCAAAATTCTCACTACCGTTCTCAGAACAGTCTGTTTTACCGGTCAGGAAACTCATGGCTTCGTTCCCAGAACCAATGGGAAACCAAACACGTACATTCCCACAACTTCCAAGAAACCAAATGTGCTAGCTGGGTGGTCCTTCCACCCCCTCCCTTCTATCATGTATCTGTCTGTGAACTGTGTGTGACTTCACAGGACAGTCTGGCCCTGCCCCTGCCCTGAGATACACAACATTCCACATGACCTGTGCACGCACACACACACACACACACACACACACACACACACACACACACACACACACACACACACACACACACACACACACGCACACACACACACACACACACACACACACACACACACACATACACCCCAGCTAGCGCATAACATTCTGAGAATCATGTTTCTTAGAGCTTGGTAAGAACGTGGTTGCCCTATGCTTATATTGTACACAATCTTCCCACAACTTTCTGGGAATGATGCAAGGATAGAAACAACAATCTTCTGTGGGAATTTCAGTACTTCAGCATAACGTTTCCTACAAGTTTCCTCAAAGCACAGACACACAACACATCACACAGCAGAACACCTCCCGAGGGCTAGCTTGTCTTGTCTGGGCGAGTCAGTCACGTTCCTACACTACACCCTGATGCAACAAACCCAACCAGAGAGAGAAGGTTGTGCCACAAAGCGATCCCTGGTAGATGATGAGCCTGAAAGGAAGGTGTGGAGAGGGAAACTAAAGCAGAGGGGGGGGGGGGGTGATTTCAGTTTGTGTACGTATGTGGTTGTATTCTAGACAACACGAAGATGGTCTTGTGGCTAGTTATAGGGCAACTTGTAGCCCACTTAGCCGTCATCTTTTTCACTTCCTTGCCTGTGTTCTATTTAGAGGTCAGGTGGGTTGAGAAGTTTTCCATTCATTGAAGAGAGCAAGGCTCCGTTAATGTTGGCATAGAAGGAGAGAGAAACCGATTCAGACCGTGCTTCTCCCAGCATTACCATATATGGGTGCTGTTTCGTAGGAGAGGAAGTAGGAAGTAATCTCTCAGGACAAAGGAGGACAGAGCGAGAGAGAGCACTTCAAAAGTCTTCAGCCACCACCAACTGATGCTAAGTGCACTAGCTAGCCACTCAGGGCTGTAGCCAGGGTCAGGGTTTTAGTGAGGTCTGGAGAACAGCAAAAAGAAGCTAAAATGACATCAGCCATTATCACATTAGCTTCTGTAGCTTCAATCACGTTAGTCGATCTACAAACACATAGCGGCCATAGCCTGTTAGCTATACAGTTAGCCGCTACACATTAACTCTGGGACTAAAAGCTACAGTTTAATACGTACAGAGGGACCTGTTAACAGAACAAGTACTTTATAAACAAAAAGGTAAATAAATACATTTGCTTTTACATCACTTTTTGTTGTTGCAGTTCTACAACTCATGTCCTGCAACTCTACACATTTTGCCATGACTTATGCCAAGTTGCAGTAATATAATATCTAAGTGAGAGTGACTAAGAAAATCAATGGGGCCCCCCTGTAAGTCAGGGCCCCTGGGCCTGGTTGGTAATTCGGCCATGATTACTACAAGGTAAGATTCCTAAATTAGTCTAGTTAGTCTAGCCAGCTATCTAAAAAAAAAAAATGTTTACTGACATGGGCTAATTGAGTGACTGTCAGTGAGTGACATAAGAGGAAAACTCCTGACGCACAACCAAGTTTCTAAATTTCACCTTGTGTATTCTACTCTTCCAACTCGCAACAGTAAGTTGAGACCCCGACTGAGTTCCCAAATTGTATTTGATTTCCTTCAAATAAATGACCGAGGTCCGGACCTCGGTGTCCTCATAGGTACTGTAACTACGGCCCTGTAGCCACTAGCTAGCCTGGTTCACTTAACAACAATCTGACAAGAACAACAACAAGTCACACCACTGGCAGCCATGACGACTGAGGCCCATAACAATACATCCCCTGTCAGCTGCAGTCGGCCAATCACAACGTCAGCCCATTCACTATGTGGCAGAAAGGGCGACTCAGACTGATGTCACACTGACATACCACGCTGAATGGGAATGCTTTTTAGTGTGGTTTTAACAGATATATTTTAACAGTATATTGTCAGATGAAATATATTTGCTTTTTCTACATCCAATCCAGCTAGAAATATTCAAACTCCAATCAAGGCTAAAGGTCTCGACAAAAACATTGCAGTCTCTTCACACGAGTGAACAATAACTACGGTAATAAACTTTGTGACCTTTCGCCAGTCTCCATCTCCATTCTACTTTGTTGTTGCCATGCATCTCGGTTTCTCCCATCGGGCAACAGGCCAGGCTGGCTCAGCTGCCCCCCCCCCCCCCCCCCCCCCCCCCCCCCCGTCATCCACTCCCGCCATACCTCCTCCGTCCTCCTCTCCCACACACAGGGGATGGAAACCAGTGACCCCCACAGTGGACACGCAGTGGCTCGAATCTGGGTCCGAGAACAGGAGAGAATGTCAAGCAGAAATCCCAACTGCTTTCCATGGCATTTCAGAAATGTTTTTCTCCTTAGTTTTTCTTCAGAGTGCTTTTTTGTTCTTTGTGAAGTGTCGTGGTGAATGGCCATCATTGTGGAGCGAGAGAAAGTAAGAAGGGGAGGGAGAAATGGAGAAAGAGAGGGAGAGAAAAGAGAGAGAGTGAGGGAGAGAAAAAGATCAAGTGATGGATGGAGAGAGAGAGAGAAAGATGGATGAAGAGAGAGAGAGAAAGCACACGAGAGAGAGAGAGAGCGAGAGAGAGAGAAAGCACACGAGAGAGAGAGAGAGAGACACAGATTAGAGAATGAGAACAGTTTATCTGAAAAGCTCTCGAGCTGAAAAGCCTCCACGAGTCCAATGCTGTGCCATGGCTGGTGCCAGGGGGAGACGCTCCGCACTGCCCGCCACCGGGCCACACACACAGGCACCACCATTGTTGTTTCCACAACAGTGGAGCGCCACCCTCACTGTCATTGCTCGACATCCATCCATCCTCTACCCCTTCACAGAGAGCACCATCATACCCATCAACAACAACAACAACACCTTAGAAACCATAGCTATACAACGTACACTGTACTGTGCTCAGTTCAGGAATGGATTTGGACACATCCCAATATGTGGTCCATGAGCATCATTTATGCGCGTACATTTTCGTGTAAATCTTCCGTTGACATCATCTCAAGATTACAAGTAAGTAAAGATCTCATGTAGGTTTCGGTCCAGAGTGACACAAACAGCATGGCTTGCGTCTCAAACGGCACCCTATGGGCCCTGGTCAAAAGTACTGCACTATCTAGGGAATAGGGTGTCATTTTGGACACAACCCCATAGCTGCACTGCGCCCCCACAGTGAAGGCTCAATCAACTCAAGTCAGTTGACTTCATGAATAGGAAGAAAGAAAAAAAAGCCAACCTGATGCCCCGTACACAAGGATAACAGAACACGACTCCAGCTCTAACTGCAGGCTCATGTACGGCCGAATGGTGTTGTTTGTGCCCTATAAAAGGGCCACGGGCCACCTGTGATGGCAACGAGACAGAGAGGCTGTTGTTGGGATGTTGTTGGTAAGCTAGGGCATGTGGGCATACAGAGAGAGAGAGAGAGAGAGAGGGAGAGAGAGAGAGAGAGAGGGAGAGAGAGATGCAGTGGAATAGTTAGTGCTGGCTCCCTTGCATATTACACACATACTAATAAAGCTAACGAGAAGAAGGGAGGGGGGGATGCAAAACTGAAACAAACATAAAAACACACTAGATGAAAATGAATGGTGTTATAGACAACTGATAGTATAGACAACTGATAGTATAGACAACTGATAGTATAGACAACTGATAGTATAGACAACTGGTATAGGAAACTGATAGTATAGACAACTGATAGTACAGTGGGGCAAAAAAGTATTTAGTCAGTCACCAATTGTGCAAGTTCTCCCACTTAAAAAGATGAGAAAGGCCTGTAATTTTCATCAAAGGTACACTTCAACTATGACAGACAAAACGAGAGAAAAAAAATCCAGAAAATCACATTGTAGGATTTTTTATGAATTTATTTGCAAATTAAAATGACAAAAGCTAGGCACTAAATAACACAGATAGAGTGTGACAAGAAAACATATTGTATATGTACGGTATGGAGAATGAGAGAGACCCCCTGAGAGATAGAGAGTCCACCTATCAGGAGACCGTACTATACAGCCAGAGGCTAGTGGTTTAGGGACAGACAGACAGATAGTAAAGCAGACGGAACAAATGCCAAACAACATCGGTTCTTGGGTGTGTGGCCGTAACATCAAAGACCACAGGCATGGGACTGATGTAAACAGTTCATCACACACACACACACACACACACAGAGCAAAGCTTATTTTAAAGTATCGTTACATTACTCCTTCCACATGATACGGCCAGAAGGCTTTCTCTAGTCATACAACAGGAGGGGGGGCAGACTATACTCTTATCACTAGATCTGTTAGCCAGCTATGCAGTAGAAACACAGGCTCCCCCTGTTCCTGCCTATTGCACATCACCATCAATAAACCACAACGTACGTACGTGTCTGTCTGTCTGTCTGTCTGTCTGTCTGTCTGTCTGTCTGTCTGTCTGTCTGTCTGTCTGTCTGTCTGTCTGTCTGTGAGAGAGACACGGAGATAGGTAGAAGTGAGTACATGTGAGAGAGAGAGATAGAAGTGGGTCTATGTGTGTGAGAGAGAGAGAGAGAGAGAGAGAGAGAGAGAGAGAGAGAGAGAGAAAAGTGGGTATATGTGAGTGAGAGAGAGAGAGACAGAAAAGTGGGTATATGTGAGTGAGAGAGAGAGAGAGAAAAGTGGGTATATGTGAGAGAGAGAGACAGAAAAGTGGGTATATGTGAGTGAGAGAGAGAGAGACAGAAAAGTGGGTATATGTGAGTGAGAGAGAGAGAGAGAAAAGTGGGTATATGTGAGAGAGAGAGAGAGAAAAGTGGGTATATGTGAGAGAGAGAGAGAGATAGTCTTCGAAAGCCAAGTTAACAAGCAGATCACTGACCGTTTCCAAGCTGGTCACGGGTGCACCTCAGCCACGCTCAAGGTAGTACAATATCATAACCGCCATCGATAAAAGACAGTACTGTGCAGCCGTATTCATCGACCTGGCCAAGGCTTTCGACTCACATTCTTATCGGCAGACTCAACAGCCTTGGTTTCTTAAATGACTGCCTCGCCTGGTTCACCAACTACTTCTCAGATAGAGTTCAGTGTGTCAAATCGAAGGGCCTGTTGTGCGGACCTCAGGCAGTCTCTATGGGGGCACCACAGGGTTCAATTCTCGGGCCGACTCTTTTCTCTGTATATATCAACGATGTCGCTCTTGCTGCGGGTGATTCCCTGATCCACCTCTACACAGAAGACACCATTCTGTATACATCTGGCCCTTCTTTGGACACTGTGTTAACAAATGCCATACAACACTCCTTCCGTGGCCGATCGCTGCCCGCACCCGCCCGCCAGACTAGTATCACTACTCTGGACGGTTCTGACTTAGAATATGTGGACAACTACAAATACCTAGGTGTCTGGCTAGACTGTAAACTCTCATTCCAGACTCAACATTAAGCATCTCCAATCCAAAATGAAATCTAGAGTCGGCTTCCTATTTCACAACAAAGTCTCTTTCACTCACGCTGCCAAACATAACCTCATGAAACTGACCATCCTACCAATCCTCGACTTCAGTGATGTCATTTATAAAATAGCTTCCAACACTCTACTCAGCAAATTGGATGAAGTCTATCACAGTGTCATCCGTTTTGTCACCAAAGCCCCATACTCTACCCACCACAGCGACCTGTATGATCTCGTTGGCTGTCCCTTGCTACATATTCGTCGCCAGACCCACTGGCTCCAGGTCATCTATAAGTCTTTTCTCTGTAAAGCTCAGCCTTATCTCAGCTCACTGGTCACCATAGCACCCACACGTAGCACGCACTCCAGCAGGTATATCTCACTGGTCACCCCCAAAGCCAACACCTTTGGCCGCCTTTCCTTCCAATGCAAAAATCGCTGAAGTTGGAAACTTATATCTCCCTCACTAACTTTAAGCATCAGCTATCTGAGCAGCTTACCGATCGCTGCAGCTGCACACAGCCCATCTGTAAATAGCCCATCCAATCTACCTACCTCGTACCCATATAGTTTAGATGTACTTTTTTGCACACCAGTATTTCTACTTGCACATCATCATCTGCACATTATCACTCCAGTGTTGATTTGCTAAATTGTAATTACTTCACTATTATGGCCTATTAATTGCCTTACCTCCTCACACCATTTGCACAAACTGTGAATAGACTTTTTCTATTGTGTTATTGACTGTACGTTTCTTTATTCCATGTGTAACTCTGTGTTGTTGTTTGTGTCACACTGCTTTGCTTTATCTTGGTCAGGTCGCAGGGTTGAATGAGAACTTGTTCTCAACTGGCCTACCTGGTTAAATAAAGGTGAAATTAATTGGGAAAAAATGTAAAAAAGAGAGAGAGAGAGAAGTGGGTATGTGTGCGTGTTTGTGTGTGTGTGAGAGAGATAGATAGAAGTGGGTATATGTGAGAGAGAGAGATAGATAGAAGTGGGTATATGTGTGAGAGAGAGAGATAGATAGAAGTGGGTATATGTGTGAGAGAGAGAGATAGATAGAAGTGGGTATATGTGAGAGAGAGAGAGATAGATAGACGTGGGTATATGTGAGAGAGAGAGAGAGAGAGATAGATAGAAGTGGGTATATGTGAGAGAGAGAGATAGATAGAAGTGGGTATATGTGAGAGAGAGAGAGATAGATAGAAGTGGGTATATGTGAGAGAGAGAGATAGATAGAAGTGGGTATATGTGAGAGAGAGAGAGATAGATAGACGTGGGTATATGTGAGAGAGAGAGAGAGAGAGAGATAGAAGTGGGTATATGTGTGAGAGAGAGAGAGATAGATAGAAGTGGGTATATGTGTGAGAGAGAGAGAGATAGATAGAAGTGGGTATATGTGAGAGAGAGAGAGATAGATAGAAGTGGGTATATGTGAGAGAGAGAGAGAGATAGATAGAAGTGGGTATATGTGAGAGAGAGAGAGAGAGAGAGAGAGAGAGAGAGATAGAAGTGGGTATATGTGAGAGAGAGAGAGAGAGAGATAGAAGTGGGTATATGTGAGAGAGAGAGAGATAGAAGTGGGTATATGTGAGAGAGAGAGATAAGTGGGTATATGTGAGAGAGAGAGAGATAGAAGTGGGTATATGTGAGAGAGAGAGAGAGAGATAGAAGTGGGTATATGTGTGAGAGAGAGAGAGAGAGAGAGATAGAAGTGGGTATATGTGAGAGAGAGAGAGAGAGAGAGAGAGAGAGAGATAGAAGTGGGTATATGTGAGAGAGAGAGATAGATAGAAGTGGGTATATGTGAGAGAGAGAGTGAGATAGAAGTGGGTATATGTGAGAGAGAGAGAGAGATAGAAGTGGGTATATGTGTGAGAGAGAGAGAGAGAGATAGATAGAAGTGGGTATATGTGAGAGAGAGAGAGAGAGAGATAGAAGTGGGTATATGTGAGAGAGAGAGAGAGATAGATAGAAGTGGGTATATGTGAGAGAGAGAGAGATAGATAGAAGTGGGTATATGTGAGAGAGAGAGATAGATAGAAGTGGGTATATGTGAGAGAGAGACATGGAGATAAAGAAGAAAGAGAGCAATAGATGTGAACCATAAGAGGCCATTTCCACAACTGTGCAGTATGCTGCTGCCATGTGTTTGTGTCACCAGAAGGAGTGTGTGGGTAATTCCTCAGAAGGGGGACAGCTGCGTCTGTTGACATTTAATGGTGGATCCGACAGGGGTCGGGTGGAGGGGAGCTGAATGGCACTAGGGCTCACCGTTAAAGAGGTGAGGCAACGATTTGAGGGAGTAACCCGGAACCTCCAACCCTGGGATGTGTTCATTAGGTGTGTGTGTGTGTGTGTGTGTGTGTGTGTGTGTGATGAGGGTCTATCCGTGGCCCGAGTTCTTGATTGTGCGCCTATTAAAAAGGGGTATTCTGCTATTGGTACATACATTTTAAGACGTTTAAATGAATGATAAATACCCATTAATTCTTGAAGAATAGTACTTATAAATGCCTCGTGAGCTGAGTTCAAAATATTATACTCCATCATAACCCAAAGTATGAACTGGTTTGAAAACAATGTAATTGTAAACAAACACTGTATAGCCTCAAAACGTGGTTGAAACTGTCGTAACCGGCCGCGACCGGGAGGTCCGTGGGGCGACGCTCAATTGGCCTAGCGTCGTCCGGGTTAGGGAGGGTTTGGCCGGTAGGGATATCCTTGTCTCATCGCGCACCAGCGACTCCAGTGGCGGGCCGGGCGCAGTGCACGTTAACCAAGGTTGCCAGGTGCACAGTGTTTCGCCCGACACATTGGTGCGGCTGGCTTCCGGGTTGGATGCGCGCTGTGCTAAGAAGCAGTGTGTCTTGGTTGGGTTGTGTATCGGAGGACACATGACTTTCAACATACGTCTCTCCCGAGCCCGTACGGGAGTTGTAGCGATCAGACAAGGTAGTAGCTACTAAACATTTGGATACCACGAAATTGGGGAGAAAAGGGGTCAAATTAAAAAACAAAAACAACAACAACAACAAAAAACGTGGTTGAAACTATCATTTTGACATCATGTACAGTATGGTCAGTCCTTGGATCCATAGCTCTGTCTCTGAATTTAAGAGTGGTTACATTTCTCCAGACCCATCCTTCAGCTGTTTACCAAAACAGTGGTAGGGTGATCGGTTTTGACATTTTAACATCAGATTGCACCTTTAAGGGTTGATGTTCAGTGTTTTTCCTGCCAACAGGATAGAAAGTGGGCTAGCAGTAGTGCATGGAGCTAGCTCGCCTAATTCTCCTCCTGCTAGGTCTCTGGTAGGACACATACACACACATACACCTAGAAGCCTTTAGGAACAGATCAGGCAAATTTCCCCATCTGAGTTTCCTCAGTGCTACGGAGCGCTTGGCCAAAAATGCAGCCTGCCTCTGGCTCAGTCTCTGGGCACAACTGGCTCTGTTCTGAAGATATCCATCCTCTCCACTACTGGCTCTCTCTCTGTTTGTCCAGAGACTACATTCCACTAAGTGTGTGTGTGTGTGTGTGTCCGTCTGCTGGTCTGTGTGTGTGTGTGTATTCAACGTTTGTACATCAGTACTTCGGTCCATATACAGGTTTACAAAACACACAGGAAGAACAGTATCTTTGACGGCCGTTCCTAAGAGCACATAGCCACACCTATCTGGAAATATCTTATTTAGCCTTGCTTCAGTGAGGCATCATCCCCAACTAACTCTGCTCATAACACTGGCTATGGGCACAAAAGGCTTCTTTGAAAGATAAAAAGGTTACCTACTGGGTCAGGAGCACTTAAGAGTATTTTTTATTGATGCAGTAGATTTAAGGTTAAAACTCGAATGCTGTGTCGCATTAATAACACAACATATTTTCTTTTGCCATGTTTACCAGATCAGCTTCTTAACTTCAGGAAAGAACTGCCAAAATGTAGCCTTCTGCACAAGCAGGGACTTTCCAAATGGCTGAGACCTAAAGTCTGTGTAGTTACGGTGTACCTTACAGTGTGAAAAGTGCCTACTCGTGAACAGAGAAGCCTGTCCATCGCTCCGTGGCTTGTACAAAATAATTGGCATGCAAGAAGGGGAGCACAGCCCTCCTTAAATTCTTTATGATGACTACATAAGGTCATTACCCAGCTTCCTTAGTGACATAATACTAGGCATCGGACTCAGAGCACAGTTGAAGTCGGAAGTTTACATACACTTAGGTTTTGAACCACTCTACAAATTTCTTGTTAACAAACTAGAGTTTTGGCAAGTCGGTCAGGACATCTACCTTGTGCATGACACAAGTAATTTTCCCAACAATTGTTAACAGACAGATTATTTCATTTAATCACAAATCCAGTGGGTTAGAAACATACATACACTAAGTTGACTGTGCCTTTAAATAGCTTGGAAAATTTCAGAAAATTATGTCATGGCTTTAGAAGTTTCTGATAGGCTAATTGACATCATTTGAGTCAATTGGAGGTGTACCTGAAGATATATTTCAAAGCCTACCTTCAAACTCAGTGCTTGACATCATGGGAAATCAAAAGAAATCAGCTAAGACCTCAGAAAAAAAATTGTAGACCTCCACAAGTCTGGTTCATCCTTGGGAGCAATTTCCAAACGCCCGAAGGTACCACGTTCATCTGTACAAACAACAGTACGCAAGTATAAACACCATGGGACCACGCAGCCGTCATACCGCTCAGGAAGGAGACGCGTTCTGTCTCCTAGTAATGAACTTAATTTGGTGCGAAAAGTGCAAATCAATCCCAGAACAACAGCAAAGGACCTTGTGAAGATGCTGGAGGAAACAGGTACAAAAGTATCTATATCCACAGTAAAACGAGTCCTATATCGACATAACCTGAAAGGCCACTCAGCAAGGAAGAAGTCACTGCTCCAAAACCACCATAAAAATGCCAGACTACGGTTTGCAACTGCACATGGGGACAAGGATCATACGTTTTGGAGAAATGTCCTCTGGTCTGTTGAAACAAAAATAAAACTGTTTGGCCATAATGACCATCGTTATGTTCAGAGGAAAAAGGGGAAGGCTCGCAAGCCAAAGAACACCATCCCAACCGTGAAGCACGGGGGTGGCAGCATCATGTTGTGGGGGTGCTTTGCTGCAGGAGGGCCTGGTGCACTTCACAAACTAGATGGCATCATGATGAAAGAAAATTATGTGGATATATTGAAGCAACATCTCAAGACATCAGGAAGTTAATGCTTGGTCGCAAATGGGTCTTCCAAAAGGACAATGACCCCAAGCATACTTCCAAAGTTGTGGCAAAATGGCTTAAGGACAACAAAGTCAAGGTATTGGAGTGGCCAGCACAAAGCCCTGACCTCAACCCTATAGAAACATTTTGGGCAGAACTGAAAAAAAGTTTGAGCAAGGAGGCCCACAAACCTGACTCAGTTACTGAGGAATGGGCCAAAATTCACCCAACTTATTGTGGAAAGCTTGTGGAAGGCTAACCGAAACGTTTGACCAAAATTTAAAAAAATTCTACCTCTTACCATATGTGAGTAGCAGTTGTGTAAAGTACTTAAGTAAAAATACTTGAAAGTACTACTTAAGCATTTTTTTTCGGGGGGGTATCTGTACTTTACAATTCATATTTTTGACAACTTTTACTTTACTACATTCCTAAAGAAAATGGTGTACTTCTTACTTAATACGGTTTCCCTGACACCGAAAAGTACTCGTTACATTTTGAATGTTTAGCGGACAGGAAAATTGCCTAATTCACACGCTTATCAAGAGAACATCCCTGCTGCCTCTGATACGGCAGACTCACTAAACACGTGCTGTGTTGGAGCATGCACCTGGCTATCCATAAAAAAATACACCAAAGAAAATTATTTATACTTTCGATACTTAAGTATATTTAAAACCCAATACTTTTACTCAAGTAGTATTTTACTGGGTGACTTTTACATGAGTCATTTTCTATAAAAGGTATCTTTACTTTTACTTAAGTATGACAATTGGGTACTTTTTCCACCACTGACTCTGTGTGTGTGTGTGTGTGTGTGTGTGTGTGTGTGTGTGTGTGTGTGTGTGTGTGTGTGTGTGTGTGTGTGTGTGTGTGTGTGTGTGTGTGTGTATATATATATATATATATATGAGAGAGAGAGAGATAGGATTGTTGACTCAATACTCAGTTTGTTTTCCTAAAATAGAGTATATCCTTTCATTCAACCTGACACTAACTATCTATATATACAGTATAGTCAAAAGTTTGGACACACCTATTCATTAAGGGTTTTTCTTGATTTTATACTGTTTTCTATAATAGTGAAGTCATCAAAACTAGGAAATAACACATATGGAATCATGTAGTAACCAAAAAAAGTGTTAAACAAATCCAAATATATTGTAGATTTTGTATTCTTCAAAGTAGCCACCCTTTGCCTTGATGACAGCTTTGCACACTCTTGATATTCATATTCAGACAGCTTCATGAGGTAGTCACCTGGAATGATTTCAATTAACAGGTGTGCCTTGTTAAAAGTACATTTGTGGAATTTCTTTCCTTCTTAATGTATTTGAGCCAATCAGTCGTGTTGTGACAAGGTAGGGTTGGTAAACAGATGATTGGCCTATTTGGTAAAAGATCAAGTCCATATTATGGGAAGAAAAGCTCAAATAAGCAAAGAGAAAACGACAGTCCATCATTACTTTAAGACATGAGGGTCAGTAAATCCGGAAAATTTCAAGAACTTTTAAAGTTTCTTCAAGTGCTGTCACAAAAACCATCAAGTGCTATGATGAAACTGGCTCTCATGATTATTGTCACAGGAAAGGGAGATCCAGAGTTCCCTCTGCTGCAGAGGATAAGTTCATTAGAGTTAACTGCACCTCAAATAAATGCACCTCAAATAAATTCTTCACAGAGTTCAAGTAACAGACACATCTCAACATGAACTGTTCAGAGGAGACTGCGTGAATCAGGCTTTCATGGTCGAAATGCTGCAAAGAAACCACTACTAAAGGATAGAAGAAGGGACTTGCTTGGGCCAAGAAACACGAGCAATGGACTTTAGACCGGTGGAAATCTGTCCTTTGGTCTGATGTGTCCAAATGTCTTTGTGAGACGCAGAGCAGGTGAACGGATGATCTCCGCATGTGTGGTTCCCACCGTGAAGCATGGAAGAGGAGGTGTGATGGTGCTTTGCTGGTGACACTGTCAGTGATTTAGAATTCAAGGCACACTTAACCAGCATGGCTACCACAGCATTCTGCAGCAATACGCCTTCCCATCTGGTTTGCGCTTAGTGGAGTATAATTTGTTTTTAAACAGGACAATGACCCAACACACCTTCTGGCTGTGTAAGGGCTATTTGACCAAGAAGGAGAGTCATGGAATGCTGCAACAGATGACCTGGCCTCCACAATCAAACAACCTCAAACCAATTGAGATGGTTTGGGATGAGTTGGACCGCAGAGTGAAGGAAAAGCAGCCAACTGCTCAGCATTAGTGGGAACTCCTTCAAGACTGTTGGAAAAGCATTCCAGGTGAAGCTGGTTGAGAGAATGCCAAGAGTGAAATAGAAAATGACTCAAGTAAAAGTCATCCAGTAAAAAGTTTTAAAGTATTTTGTTTAAAATATACATAAGTATTGAAAGTAAATGTAATTGCTAAATATACTTAAGTATTGAAAGGAAAAGTATAAATAATTTCAAATTCCTTATATTATGCAAACCAGACTGCCCCATTTTCTATTACATATATATTTTTTACATTTACAGGTGGCCAGGAACTTTATCTTGATAAGTGCGTGAATTGGACCATGTATCTGTCCTGATAAGCATTAAAAAACTGTACGAGTGCTTTTGGGTGTCAAGGAAAATGTATGGAGTAAAAAGTATATTTTCTTGAGGAATGTAGAAAAGTAAAAGTAGTCCAAAATATAAATAGTAAAGTACAGATACCCCCAAAAACTACTCAAGTAGTACTTTCAAATGTTTTTTCTTAAGTACTTTGCACAACTGCAGAAAGAGGGGGTGTTAAACGTATAGGTGTGCCTGTGTTTCTGATAAGTGCCGGATAGTCCTATACAACTCCGGGCTCTCCTTCCCTCGAACTAGGGCCTCCTGTTGTAAACTAACCACTACAAGGACAGGGACCGCAACGCAATGGCCAGCGCCTTGTTTTGAAATGTAAAATAAAGAATGTAAAGGCTTTGATAAACTCACCCTCTAATAGCCGGGCGATCAGCGAGTCGACGTCCAACTCCCCCTCCGCCATTTCTACAGTGGGTGCTGCTGACAGACAGGGCTCTCTCCACTGCTAACTGCTGCCACAGACCCTGGCAGGCACCGCCTGAACACCGGCGCCGACTCACAGCCGCGGAATGCATGCTCCCGGGTCTCTCCGCCCGAAATTTTATTTGTACTGGGAGGGAATCAAATGTATGGTATAAGCTTATATAATAGAACAGGTTCACGATAATAACACCGTTCCAATATGAACATGTAGGCTAATCATAATAGCTAGTCTAGTGTATGTTTTATAGATCAAAAACAATGCAGTCATATCCTAATAATAGTCTGGAATGAAGTCCTATATGCCCATAGCCCATGCGCAATATTCAGTAAGGTAGGCTGTAGGAAATTGCAAGAAGCGATTTCTTCATTCATGGTTTGTTTATGTCAGTGCTTGATTACGGATGGAAGAGGTCGGTCCATTAGACTAGCATATGTTAACTGAAATTCACAAATTACATTACGCTATAAAGAGCTCTGATTATTCACTGTTAAGGGTTCATACACATTTTGACAGATGGAATGTCATGACTTCTTCATGACTTCTCCATGACTTTTAACATTTCCATGTCTAATAATTGATGGCGTCTCCATGTAGCCTATAAATGAAAAAGTAACGATATGCCCTTGATCAAGGCATAATAAATAATAATAATAGTAATAAATGCACTCTTATGTTATTATTGATTAAAGCAGAAACCTAAATAAATGAGTAAATAATTCAGTAACAATGAAATACATCTCACAGGGTAGCCTAGATTTGTAAATCACTTCAAAATCAATGGTGAATTTCATTGATATAAATACTGTCAATCTTATAGACTGGCCGGTTTTTATTCCTCCTGGAGTGAAACATTTTATTCCTCCTGGAGTGAAACATTTTATTCCTCCTGGAGTTGAGTTGACATTCTGAGTGAGCTAGTAGAGACTGGAGAGAGTGTGATGGGTCAGCTCGCGCTTCTTAACTTGGCTTTTGGCGCTCTCTCTTGGCCTTTTGGCTCATGATCCAAGAGCGCACGAGGATACATGCGCACACTGGTGACTTTCCCCTTTAGACTCGCTTGAAGACAGTACCAATGTATGTTCTACAAAGATCATATACAGGTACTTGTACTTTAGCACGACCCACACTACATGTAGGTACAATAAGGACTTAACTTTTTTTTTTTGTATAGTATAGTGATAGCACATGCCTGTAGGTCTACTGGCCCAGTTGTATATACCAAACCACTGTATTCTGCCTTGCTGACCTAGTCTCTGACGTCCCTACTCAGCTTCAACATATTAACAGGCATTCAATATAGGCAAAAATAATAAAATAGAATAGAATATATGGGTTTATGAATAGAATAGAATGTAACATACAACTAATACAGCTGTAAATTGCACTAAAACTCGTTGAATAAGGACTTCTGCCACCTGAGCCATGGCATATTCACTCCGCTAACATCCAGAAGGAGGAGACGGTACAGGTCCATCAAAGCTGGGACCTGGAGTCTGATAAACAGCTTCAATCTCCAGGCAATCAGACTGTCAAACAGTCATCACCAGCTAACCTCCGGCCTGTTCTGAACTTTAGACACTGTCACTAGCCGATTACCACTTGGTAATCTACCCTGCACCTTTGAGACTGCATTCGGGAAGTATTCAGACCCCTTCCCTTTTCCCACATTTTGTTACGTTACAGCCTTATTCTAAAATTGATTAAATAAAAAATTGTACTCATCAATCTACACACCATACCCCATAATGAAAAACAGAAATACCTTATTTACATAAGTATTCAGACCTTTTGCTATGAGACTCAAAATTGAGTTCAGGCGCATCCTGTTTCCATTGATCATCCTTGAGATGTTTCTACAACTTAATTGGAGTCCACCTGTGGAAAATTCAATTGATTGGACATGATTTGAAAAGACCCACACCTGTTTATATACGGTCCTACAGTTGACAGTGCCAGTCAGAGCAAACACCAAGCCATGAGGTCAAAGGAATTGTCTGTAGAGCCCCGAGACAAGATTGTGTTGAGGCACAGATCTGGGTTAAGGTACCAAAACATTTCTGCATCATTGAAGGTCCCCAAGAACACAGTGGCCTTCATCATTCTTAAATGGAAGAAGTTTAGAGCTGGCCGCCCGCCCAAACAGAGCAATCGGGGGAGAAGGGCCTTGGTCAGGGAGGTGACCAAGAACCCGATGGTCACTCTGAAAGACCTCCAGAGATCCTCTGTGGAGGTGAAACTTTCAGAAGGACAACTATCTCTGCAGCACTCTACCAATCAGGCCTTTATGGTACAGTGGCCAAACAGAAGCCACTCCTCGGTAAAAGGCACATGACAGCCCACTTATAGTTTGCCAAAAGGCACCTAAAGGACTCTCAGATCATGATAAACAAGATTCTCTAGTCTGATGAAACCAAGATTGAACTCTCTAGCCTGAATGCCAAGCATCACGTCTGGAGGAAACCTGCCACCATCCCTACGGTGAAACATGGTGGTGGCAGCATCATGCTGTGGGGATGTTTTTCAGTGGCAGGGACTGGAAGACTAGTCAGGATTGAGGGAAAGATAAACGGAGCAAAGTACAGAGATCCTTGATGAAAACCTGCTCTAAAGCGCTCAGAACCTCAGACTGGGGCGAAGGTTCACCTTCCAACAGGACAACGACCCTAAACACACAGCCAAGACAACGCAGGATTGGCTTCGGGACAAGTCTCTGAATGTCCTTGCCAGACATAGTTTACAAATGCACTGTACATAAAGACTCATTGAACACTGGTCACTTGAATAATGTTTCCATATGCATATACTGCATTTTAGTTGTGGCTCATCCTATGTAACTACTGCTGTACAAACTTGCTACTGTCCATATTGTCTATACACACCATTCACATACATACAGTGGCTTGCGAAAGTATTCACCCCCTTGACATTTTTCCTATTTTGTTGTTTTACAACCTGAAATTAAAATGTATTTTTTGGGGGGTGGGTTGTATTATTTACACAACATGCTTACCACATTGAAGATGCTAAATATTTTTTATTGTGAAACAAACAAGAAATAAGACAAAAAAACGGAAAACCTGAGCATGCATAACTATTCACCCCCCCAAAGCCAATACTTTATAGAGCCGCCTTTTGCAGTAATTACAGCTGCAAGTCTCTTGGGGTATGTCTCTATAAGCTTGGCACATCGAGCCACTGAGATTTTCGCTCATTCTTCAAGGCAAAACTGCTGCAGCTCCTTCAAGTTGGATGGGTTCTGCTGCAGTACAGCAATCTTCAAGTCATACCACAGATTCTCAATTGGATTGAGGTCTGGGCTTTGACTAGGCCATTCCAAAACATTTAAATGTTTCCCCTTAAACCACTCGAGTGTTGCTTTAGCAGTATGCTTAGTGTCATTGTCCTGCTGGAAGATAAACCTCTGTCCCAGTCTCAAATCTCTGGAAGACTGAAACAGGTTTCCCTTAAGAATTTCCCTGATTTTAGTGCCATCCATCATTCCTTCAATTCTGACCAGTTTCCCAGTTCCTGCAGATGAAAAACATTTGTATTTTTCCCCCCACATTTATTTAACCAGGTAGGCCAGTTGAGAACAAGTTCTCATTTACAACTGCGACCTGGCCAAGATAAAGCATAGCAGTGTGAACAGACAACACAGAGTTACACATGGAGTAAACAATTAACAAGTCAATAACACAGTAGGGAAAAAAAGAGAGTCTATATACATTGTGTGCAAAAGGCATGAGGAGGTAGGCAAATAATTTTTTTAAACACGTACTTTTTTTCATTTCACTTCACCAATTTGGACTATTTTGTGTATGTCCATTACATGAAATCCAAATAAATATCCATTTAAATTACAGGTTGTAATGCAACAAAATAGGATTTTTTTTTGTTACACTGTATATACACATTGCGTATTTATTAATACAGGGCCCACTGGATTCATGACATAGCTTACTCCTATATATCTACTGCTGTACATATCCATTCTCAGTAGGCCTATATCTTCTGTAAATAGATTCGGAGCATATACAGTACCAGTCCAAAGCTTGGACACACCTACTCTTTCAAGGGTTTTTCTTTATTTTTACTACTTTCTATATTGTAGAATAATAGTGAAGACATGCAAACTATGAAATAACACATATGGATTCATAGAGTAACCAAAAAAGGTGTTAAACAAATCGAAATATATTTGAGATTCTTCAAAGTAGTCACCCTTTGCCTTGATGACAGCTTTGCACACTCTTGGCATTCTCTCAACCAGCTTCGCCTGGACTGCTTTTCCAACAGTCTTGGAGGAGTTCCCACATATGCTGAGCAGTTGATGGCTGCTTTTCCTTCATTCTCCGCTCCAACTCATCCCAAACCATCTCAATTGGGTTGAGGTTGTTTGATTGTGGAGGCCAGGTCATCTGATGCAGCACTCCATCACTCTCCTTCTTGGTCAAATAGCCCTTACACAGACTGGAGCTGTGTTGGGTCATTGTCCTGTTTAAAAACAAATGATATTCCCACTAAGCACAAATCAGATGGGATGGCGTATTGCTACAGAATGCTGTCGAAGTCATGCTGGTTAAGTGTGCCTTGAATTCTAAATAAATCACAGACAGTGTCACCAGCAAAGCATCCCCACACCATCACACCTCCTCCTCCGTGTTTCCCGGTGGGAACCACACATGCGGAGATCATCCGTTCACTTACTCTGCGTCTCACAAAGACGCGGCGGTTAGAACCAAAAATCTCATCAGACCAAAGGACAGATTTCCTCCAGTCTAATGTCCAGCGCTCGTGTTTGTTTGCCCAAGCAAGTCTCTTCTTCTCTTCTTATTTATGTCCATGAAGGCCTGACTCACGCAGTCTCCTCTGAACAGTTGATGTTGAGATGTGTCTGTTACTTGAACTCTGTGAAGCATTAATTTGGGCTGCAATTTCTGAGGTGCAGTTAACTCTATTGAACTTATCATCTGCAGCAGAGGTAACTCAGTCTTTCCTGTGGCGGTCCTCATGAGAGCCAGTATAATCATAGCGCTTCATGGTTTTTGAGACTGCACTTGAAAAAACTTTGAAAGTTCTTGATATTTTCCGGGATGGACTGACCTTCATGTCTTAAAGTAATAATGGCCTGTCGTTTCTTTTTGCTTATTTGAGCTGTTCTTGCCATAATATGGACTTTATCTTTTACCAAATAGGGCTATCTTCTGTACACCACCCCTACCTTGTCACAACACAACTGATTGGCTCAAACACATTAAGAAGGAAAGAAATTCCACAAATGAACTTTTAACAAGGCACTTGTTAAAACTGCTGTTAACTATTTATATTTTTGACAACTTTTACTTCACTACATCTCTAAAGAAAATAATGTTATTTTTACTCCATACATTTTCCCTGACACCCAAAAGTACTCGTTACATTTTAAATGCTTAGCAGGACAGAACATGGTCCAATACATACACTTATCATTAGAACATCCCTGGTCATCCCTGCTGACTCTGATCTGGAGGAATCACTAAACACAAATGCTTTGTTTATAAATTATGTCTGAGTGTTGGAGTGTGCCTCTGGCTGTCCATACATTAAAAAAGAAAGAAATTGTGCTGTCTGGTTTGCTTAATATAAGGATTTTTTTTAAATATTTGTACTTTTACTTTCGATACTTAAGTATATTTTAGCAATTCTATTTACTTTTGATATTTAAGTATATTTAAAATCAAATACTTTTAGACTTTTACTCAAGCAGTATTTTACTGAGTGACTTTCACATTTTATATTAAGGTATCTTTACCTTTCCTCAAGTATGACAATTGGGTACTTTTCGGTTAATTGGATTCATTCAAGATTTCATGTTTAATAAAAAAACAAACAGAATATGATTATTTGTGTAGGCTACTTGTTTGCCATTGTACTATATAGTTTTAAAGCAGCAATAAGCAGTAAAACAAATGAAAGCGTTTCCCTTCCTCTGTTTCGGTAGAAAGCTGGGGGGATGGGGCTGAAGAAATTAGAGCATTTTCAAATTCATAGACAGAGCGATGGATGATGTAACTGACCATCCATGATGTCAACATTTTGTTTATCCATGTTTTGTGGCTATAGTGTTTAAGTTGACTGTGTTTACAAGGAAAACAAGTTTATATTTGGGGCTACGATGGGGTTTGGAGAGTTGAACTAAGCTCATGAGGCAATTTCTAAGTTATATTTTCAAGAATCGATGGGTACATATAATGAATTAGAAATCCAAAAATGGATGTAGCAACTACAGATTGCCCCTTTAACATAGGCCCACGTCATTTGGGTATTTCCGCACCATTTGAGGGGGAGGTGGTAAGTTGCATTGGAGTCTCGAAGTTGGGGGTGGCGAGAGGGAGGCGAAAGAACAAGCTGTCAAGAGAAGGTGACACGGTGTTTAAGGGACAAACAACCTATAGGGAAAAGGCTATTCGATTAATCACGGTGGCCGACGTTGGAAATGGATGGTAAGTTTGTTTACAAACTGATCCGCAAGGTAAATGCATGTTGGAGTGTCGTGGGAAACTTAGCAATTTGTTTTGCGCACAAGGGTGAAGCCCGCATACTATTGGTGTTGTACTACGTCAATACAAAATAATGGAGATAATTGGCGCTGACTTGCCAGCACTGTACTAGGAAGTAGATCGGCCTACGTCTATTAGGCTATAGCTCTAGAATTGCACATAATATCTAGTAGAACTATGTTCATTATGGATGCTTTAAAAATGTTTATTATCCAAACATTAGAGTAGAACGGCAGTCAAGCGCCTATGTGATTCTCCAAGATTTTTGACTTTCGCCGCAAGGTAATATTTAACTCGTAGGCCTATGAAAATATATACAATTTTGACACTTAATCAGGGGACGCCGTTGTACCCGAGATTACGTCGTAAAATAAATGATGAACGTATGCTAGCTGTGGGTAAACGTTTGCAATGTAACGTTATGAAATGATCGTACGTCATCAATGTTTTGTGCTTATATATAGGTTAATAGCTTGTTAATAAAGCCACGCAACAATATGACATTACGAAAAGTTACGTTGTAGACTTGAAGGTCGACAATCAACAAACATGGAAGGCATCCCTTTCTCTTAGAGAGTGGCCATTTCAAAGAAAAGTCATCACGAAACAGTGGTGGGTGGGGCTATGAACAAGCGCCACAAATCAAGTTTCCAGTCTGTCCTGGTTCATAGAAAAAGACTGTCCTGGTACATAGAAAAATACTGTCCTAGTTCATATTAAAAGACTGTCCTGGTTCATAGAAAAAGTATTTTAATATGAACCAGGACAGTCTTTTTCTATGAACCAGGACAATATTTTAATATGAACTAGGACAGTCTTTTTCTATGTACCAGGACAGTATTTTTCTATGTACCAGGACAGTATTTTTCAAAGAACCAGGACAGTCTTTTTCCATGAACCAGGGCAGTGCCTTTAGTGAAGATGTGTTAAATTGGACTCCGACTGCTCACAGACACAATAGGAGCAATGTAATCTGAGACCTTTTATTGTCCCTGTCTAAATACATTTCTTTATTCATTCGCCGTACACTTTCAGGGCAATCCTGGCAGGTCAAACATTATGAGCGATCATGCCTTGTCTGCTATTGTGTTTAAGATCAACCTCCAGTGTTTTCAATGCAAACCTATTGAATTCTACTGTTAGTTAACACCCTTCTGCATATGGAGGAGATTAATCTCTATCGCAGATCTGTGCTGAACTGTTGTGATCTTCAATGGCACCAGTTATTGTGGGCCTTTACTTACCAGAGAGTAGTTGAGGGAAATTATAGGTTGTGGATTTTGATTGATCATTTCTTACTGATTTCTTTCTTATAGTAAATGTTTGTCAATTCCTCCCATCTCCTTAGGAATTTATGGATGGGAACAGCCCCCTTTGAACCAAGGTAATGAGATTTCTATCACTCTGTGTAACTGTTTCCTGTTCATGTTGATGGGTGACAATCAGTGAGTCAACTTTTTGGCTTCTCCCTCATGAATGTATTGACTTGGATCTTCAGCTTTGCTTTAAAACACATACAAACATGATGAATCACAGCTGTTGCGAAAGCTCAACACTGCTTTAGGTACATTACATTGTGATAGTTTAGAGGTGCACTAGGACCTTCATTACATTGGGCTCCCCCCCTCTCTATCTATAGATATATATATTTATCTATCTCTCTCTCTCTCCATATATATATCATATCTGTCTCTGTCTCTCTGTGTGTGCAGGTAATCCTTTCATTGAGATCATTGAACAGCCCAAGCAGAGGGGCATGAGGTTCAGGTACAAGTGTGAGGGGCGCTCTGCGGGAAGCACCCCGGGAGAGAAGAGCAATGACACCACCAAGACACACCCCGCCATTAAGGTGAGGGCGCCCTTTAATCACACGGATAATCAACCTGTCATTTTCAAATGATTCCATGCCATTGTTTACTCTGTAGCTTAATGAATTCATTCCGAGACCTTAAAGGGATACCCTTTATCTACTTCACCAGTTCAGATGAACTCGTGGGTACCATTTGTATGTCTCTGTATCCAGTATGAAGGAAGTTAGAGGTCGATTTCTCGAGCCAATGCTAACTAGTGTTAGTGCAATGACGAAGTCTATCGGTAGTGGATACCCATAGACTTCCAGTCATTGCGCTAGCGCTAGGTAGCAATTGTGCTAGCACTAGCTAGCAACTTCCTTCAAACTGTACGCAGAGACATAAAAATGCTATCCACAAGTTCATCTGACTAGGAAGTAGATGAAGGGCATCATTGCCAAAATCTCGATGTATTCCTTTAAGAATTGTAGCTAAGTCACCATATATTCTGAGATAGTCGATGGCTCAACTATTAATCAAAGTAAGATTTGTTATACAAACGAGCCGTTTTGTCTAGTTATAACCATGGTATAGCAGTCTAATCAGTCCTACATTATGCTTTACGACACTTGATTTATAGAGATTTGAAGGTGATAAGGAAGTGGTGGAGATTCTAAGGTGAGTGATGATACTCATCCTGCTAACCTGGCTGGTCCCATGCAGGTGCACAACTACAATGGCCCCCTGCGTGTCCGCGTCTCCTTGGTGACCAAGAACCCACCTCACAAGCCCCACCCCCACGAACTGGTGGGGAAAGACTGCAAACATGGTTACTATGAGGCAGACCTGCAGGAGAGACGAGTACACAGGTTAGACGGAGGGTCCCTGTGTGTGTGTGTCCGGGGCTTGAGGGTGGGTGTGAGGGCAGGTCTGTGAAAATTACTAGACAGGTGTGGATATGTGTGTACCTGTGTGGGTGTGTGTGTGTGTGGGCAGATTTGTTAGTGGGTGGGGGTGTGATGAAATACAAAGAAACATAATGTTTGTTTTGTGCAGAGTGTACCTGCCAACATCTTGATAGAGGACATATACTTGGATGACAAAAGGGTACCAGTTAATGATTTATATAACCATTCAGGATAAGTTGTTTCACATAGTCTTGGTTTGTAAAGGCCAGAAGCAGAGGATGGTTGAATAAGCACCCTCTTGTGTGTCGATATCTACAGTATCTCACTTTCACACACGTTCACTCTGACTCCTTGTTTTACTGTCTGCTCTCAGTTTTCAGAACCTGGGCATTCAGTGTGTGAAGAAAAAGGATGTGGCCGAGGCAGTTTCCTGTAGGCTGCAGACCCAAAACAACCCCTTCAACAGTGAGTGTACACACACACACATTTGTTTTACTGTCCTTGTGGGGACCGAACAATTGATTCCCTTTCAAAATGATATTTTCTCTAACTCCTGACCCCTACGCTTAAAATAGCCTTTTTCCTTGTGGGGACTGGCGAAATGTCCCCACTTGTCCGAATTGTCCTTATTTTACTGTCCTTGTGAGTTCTTCTGGTCCCCATAAGGATAGGTAAACCAAAAACACACACACCGTACGTGACAATCCACTGTCATAACATTATACCAGTTATAAAATTCATTCCTCCAATCGAATTTTCATGTTTGTTTGCCTTGGTTAATTCCAATGATATCATGTGAGTAGGAATGTATTTTTCCTCTGTTGACTGTGACTTACTGGCTATCTGATACCGACTGTATCCTATCCCCGATGCCACACCAATTTGCTTTGTGTCTGATGTGCTGTTTTGTCTGCAGTTCCTGAGGCGAACATGTGGGAGGAGTTTGACCTAAATGCAGTGAGGCTGTGTTTCCAGGCCTCGATCACTCTGCCTACCGGGGAACTCTGCCCTCTGGAGCCTGTGGTGTCCCAGCCCATCTACGACAACAGTGAGTCTGCTACACACACCAAACGCTCACCAAGTACACACTGACTCTTCTGACTGTTCTGTCCTGGGTGTTCCTGTTTTATTGTGTACATACAAGCAGTAACCCAGAGGGAGCAAAATCACACAAAAAGAGGAGAAAAAAACGAAATAATAAATATAAGAATCACGGGAAACGCAAAACAAATTGCGTACATATATATTCACATTTGGGCTGTGAAACGTTTCAAATAAGTGAGTTAATGGCATGAGTAAATTGCGATGGATAACAGTTTTTGAATTTGCACAAATTTTGCGCTAAATACGTTTTTTTTCTTTCTATTGGATCATCAGTGCATTAAATAGCAGGCAAACGATGCGTTGATTGTAAGTGTCAAACACAGAAGGACCTACACCAGAACGTTTGAACATCTTCCCCATTAACACAAAAGTCACTGGAACATTCAGCTATTGATGCTCCCAATGTTTTAAGTCGGCCTGCTCCCTCTCATCAATGCCCTTGTTGTTTAACACTTGCACACACACTTTTCTTTCCTTACACACACCTTTTAAGTACTGTTAAAGCTTCAGGCATTCTAAATGGGTGTGACTATAGGGAAAAAAAGACTTGGCTTTATGGATACAAAGAGCTTTTAAACTTGTCTGACAATGTTATGAAAACACTAACCATCTACTGTTCAGGTAACTTTACACACATAGGCCTACGTGCTCTTCCCTTCCTCCCACACCCTCTCTCACTTACTCCCACTCTCACACACATCCTCTCTGACACACACACACACACAATCATACACACCCCACAATTTTGGCAGGTGATCTTACTAATATACAAATGTTGTTGTACATTAAAACCCAAAGCCTGCACAGTACAACGTTCGGTTCAAACCAGCTTTTGAGAGTGTCCCCCCCCCCCTTCTTCACAGCTGTTGAAACTGCTCAAATTACATTTCTTGAAAATAAATGTGGACATTTGGGTTATAACCACAAGAGCATGAGAGCGGGACATAATTTTCCTAAGAACTCAACAACATATTTCCAAAGAACTTCCAACAGTTAAACAGTGCCAAAACATATGTTTCACATTTGACTCAGTGTCAGTTTCACTCATTTATGAAGCCCCTTCACACTTCATCTCTATCGTTTCTGTCTCACAGGAGCACCCAACACAGCAGAACTGAAGATCTGTCGAGTGAACAGAAACTCTGGAAGCTGCATAGGGGGAGATGAGATCTTCTTACTTTGTGACAAAGTGCAAAAAGGTTTCTGTCACACGCACACGCTTCTATTTTTGTTGGCATTAATGAGTTGAGCCTTTTAGTTTCTTTAACCTTGCGCCAACGGCTTTGTTCATGTATGCCTTTTTTGTTGTTGTAGTTCCTCTTTGCCAGACACAGATTTGAAAGTATTGTGTGTATATAAGCCCACTGGTAACCACTTGTTTAATTGGTCAAACTTAACCTAGTTCATTGGTTCTATATCCTTCCTGTATGACATAAAAAGGGGGCCAATGAAAGAATGTTGTTACAGAATGTTACCAAGTCAGTTAGACTGGCTGGGGGAATTGATTCTAAGCCGGTCTCTCATATCTCACTCTCCCACCCCTCCTCCTTCCCATCCCCTCTCCCACCCCATTCTTTCTCCCCTCCACAGAGGACATCGAGGTGCGGTTCTTCCAGGGCTCGTGGGAGGGGAAGGGCACCTTCTCCCAGGCGGACGTACACAGGCAGGTGGCCATTGTGTTCTGCACCCCGCCCTACTGCGACACCAACCTGACCGAGCCAATCCGAGTGAAGATGCAGCTCCGCAGGCCCTCGGATCGTGAGGTCAGCGAGCCAATGGACTTCCAGTTCCTGCCCTCCGACCCAGGTCACTTCCCTTTCCGTTGCGATGGCGATCCACTTTGTTTTCTATGGCATAACTCCTGTGGCCTGTGTGGTTGTCAAGCAAAACATTTTACCCAGGCTAACTCTAGAATCTTTCACTGTACAGATGAATATAGACTGATGGAGAAGAGAAAACGGACAGAGGGAATGTTACAGAATCTGAAGCTGGGGTCCCTGATGTCGGGTAAGTGTCTAAAATGATCCATGTCGCTGAACTAGACAGCTGTGTCCTCTGATGGTTTTAGTGTGTGATGGTGTATGTTTGAATTCCAGGGACCATGCCAGCAGAGACAAGGCCGTTCAACATTGCCAGGAGAACAGTCACCGCCAAGCCAGCAGCTAGCCAGCCTGGTAAACCATACTATTTATTTAGCTGTTTATTATTAATGGGTGCGTTAATACGGTAAAGGGTGTTGTTCTATATGTAACATTCTATATGTTATTCAAAGTTAACATAGATACTACTGTTAAGGGACCCTACGTTTATTTGTACATTTGGCAGTATACAGAATTGGGTAAGGGACAGTGGCATTGACTGTGTTTCTCTTGCAGTGATGAACCCAGTGGTGCCCCCTAGTGCCTTCTCTGTGAAGCCCCAGCCCTACTACAACGGCCCCCAGCCAGGCAAGTTGTTTCAAACCCAGCCCAAAGCAGAAGCCTCCTCCACCGCAGCCGAGACCTGGAAGTTCCTCAACAGCCTGACTCTGGACTCCCAGCCCAAAGCCACCCCTGTGGCCAGCTTCACCACCAACCCCCAGGCCTCTGCAGCCACAGCCGCCTCCTCCCAGGCCTTTTCCACCGTAAACCTGTTGGACTTCAACGGATTCGCTTTCCACAACTTTGCTTGTCCCCAGGAGCCGGTGAGTGCAGCCCCTACACCAGAGCCCACCTCTACCTTCGGGGTCCAAGGCTCCCAGTTCAAGGTGGATGAGGAGCTACCCGAATTCCCCAGCTTTTCTGAGGCACAAGCGCCAGGGACTCTAGATAGTATAAACATTGAAGAATTCCAGGCTATGCTGGGCCAGAGTTGTCTGGCTGGAGAAGGGCCAAAGAGCAGTGAGGCGTCAGCCCCTCAGGCACCCTGCCACTTACCCTCCACCAACACTGTGGCCAACAACGCGGCCCAGAACCAAGCAGACCCAGCCAACCACCACACCGGCTGTGGCGGCAGCACCTGGATGAACTACCCCAACAGCATTGTCAGCCTGCTCCAGAACGAGGGCATGATGGACAGTTCCCCCGGCAACGCCAGCCAGCCGGCCGCCCTTGACGACCTGGACGTCTTAAGCTCCATGGACGAAGACCGTCTCATGTCCATCCTGAACAGTGGCAACCAATACAGTTTTGTGCCCGGACATCAGACCTAAGAGACAACCGTGTGATTTGACTGACATGTTTACTGACATAATCCCCCTGGTAGACTACTTTTATCTGTGCCCTTGAGACCCTGGGCCCGGTTGCATAAAACAACTTAAGTTAATTTCCCCCTTGTATTTTCCTGTCATTTTAAGTCAGTTGCACAAGATGTGAATTTTCCCCGTTTTAAATTAAGTACAAAAGTTAAGGGTGTCCACGAGGTCCCTTAACTGCCTCATTATGTATGGTTGTCAATGGAAACAGCATGTATAGAGGTGAATGTTGATTTTCATCTGCTCTGGTTACAAAAGGAAAACGTCAACCAGCTAGCTAAACAATGGAAGGTGCACGATCCATGGCTACAAAGCTAGCTGGCTAGTTAGCTACAGCTACAGTGGAGCAAAAAAGTATTTAGTCAGCCACCAATTGTGCAAGTTCTCCCACTTAAAAAGATGAGAGGCCTGTATTTTCGTCATAGGTACACTTCAACTATGACAGACAAAATGAGAAAGAAAAATCCAGAAAATCACATTGTAGGATTTTTAATGAATTTATTTGCAAATTATGGTGGAAAATAAGTATTTGGTCAATAACAAAAGTTTATCTCAATACTTTGTTATATACCCTTTGTTGGCAATGACAGAGGTCAAACGTTTTCTGTAAGTCTTCACAAGGTTTTCACACACTGTTGCTGGTATTTTGGCCCATTTCTCCATGCAGATCTCCTCTAGAGCAGTGATGTTTTGGGGCTGTTGCTGGGCAACACTGACTTTCAACTCCCTCCAAAGATTTTCTATGGGGTTGAGATCTGGAGACTGGCCAGGCCACTCCAGGACCTTGAAATGCTTCTTACGAAGCCACTCCTTTGTTGCCGGGGCGGTGTGTTTGGGATCATTGTCCTGCTGAAAGACCCAGCCACGTTTCATCTTCAATGCCCTTGCTGATGGAAGGAGGTTTTCACTCAATCTCACGATACATGGCCCCATTCATTCTTTCCTTTACACAGATCAGTCGTCCTTGTCCCTTTGCAGAAAAACAGCCCCAAAGCATGATGTTTCCACCCCCATGCTTCACAGTAGGTATGGTGTTCTTTGGATGCAACTCAGCATTCTTTGTCCTCCAAACACGACGAGTTGAGTTTTTACCAAAAAGTTATATTTTGGTTTCATCTGACCATATGACATTCTCCCAATCTTCTTCTGGATCATCCAAATGCTCTCTAGCAAACTTCAGACGGGCCTGGACATGTACTGTCTTAAGCAGGGGGACACGTCTGGCACTGCAGGATTTGAGTCCCTGGCGGCGTAGGGTGTTACTGATGGTAGGCTTTGTTACTTTGGTCCCAGCTCTCTGCAGGTCATTCACTAGGTTTCCCCTGTGTGGTTCTGGGATTTTTGCTCACCGTTCTTGTGATCATTTTGACCCCACGGGGTGAGTCTTGCGTGGCGCCCCAGATCGAGGGAGATTATCAGTGGTCTTGTAAGTCTTCCATTTCCTAATAATTGCTCCCACAGTTGATTTCTTCAAACCAAGCTGCTTACCTATTGCAGATTCAGTCTTCCCAGCCTGGTGCAGGTCTACAATTTTGTTTCTGGTGTCCTTTGACATCTCTTTGGTCTTGGCCATAGTGGAGTTTGGAGTGTGACTGTTTGAGGTTGTGGACAGGTGTCTTTTATACTGATAACAAGTTCAAACAGGTGCCATTAATACAGGTAACGAGTGGAGGACAGAGGAGCCTCTTAAAGAGGAAGTTACAGGTCTGTGAGAGCCAGAAATCTTGCTTGTTTGTAGGTGACCAAATACCTATTTTCCACCATAATTTGCAAATAAATTCATAAAAAAATCCTACAATGTGATTTCCTGGATTTTTTTTCTCATTTTGTCTGTCATAGTTGAAGTGTACCCATGATGAAAATTACGGGCCTCTCTCATCTTTTTAAGTGGGAGAACTTGCACAATTGGTGGCTGACTAAATACTTTTTTGCCCCACTGTACTCTGTAAGCTAGCTTGACGCACGAGAAAATAATATAAACAAGTTGAGAAAAAAAGTAACTACAAGGAAGTGGTTTATTATCTGAAGCAATTTGGTTATCCTGTCTTGATTGTAGAAGTTCTATTTTGCCATCTCACAAAATGAAAGCCATCTCTTTGAGGAGATGTTTAGTCAGTGAAACAGGCCATCTCCATGGTAACCAGATACTCCTTCCGCTATACGTGCCTTCAAACTACCCTAAAACCCCTTAAGTATGCCCTTAACTAAGGAAATATTTGAGGGGCTCTATGCAACGCCCTTGAACAATTCCCTTAGGTAAGGGGAAATTAGTCCAAAAGGTAAACCCTTACGGGAAACACTTAAGATTTATGCAACTGGCCCAGCTCCCTTCCAACCCAACTTCCCTTTGTACCTTTTGTGCTATTCTAAAGGGCTTCAAAGGACAGTCATTTGAAGGCTGGCAAATAGAAGAGTCCGAAAGTGATGCTTTCTGCTCTCTTCCCTATGTGGATTGTGGACATGCTTATTAGGACAGCTGCAGAACCCTGCCTGTACACAATTAACAGAGGGAAGGGAGAGCTACAGGGAAGTAGCCCGTTTGTATCTGCCAGTATGTGAGCAATTGCAACGCCCGAGGATGAGCTGAATCGTCCCTTTTTGTCACCCCTAAAGATACACCCCCACTGGGTTGTGTATAAAGCCCAGGCTTGTTTCTTATCTCCAAAGGCAGTGGTATTTCCTTCTGGTCCCAAACGAGCTTCAGGGTTTCTAAATGACTCCACTTCAATCATTCAGTTAGAGAATAGGACGAAATCAAATCAAACGTTAAAAGTTTATTTTGATGTAGTCCTGTTCGTCCTCTAAATAGCATTACATTTGAAATCAAACCAGAGCTTGAAAGCCTAGGCCTTTTTGTATGGTCTATTTTTAGTTGAATTATGTGTTGAATTCCAACCATGGCTGTTGATTACTTTGCAGATGCTATACAGGCCTAAATAGCATCATTGATGACAAAAGCGATAAAGTAGGGTCACATTTAATTTGCTCTGTTAAACCTACTCTTTGGAATAACGTATAGCAACAGTGAATCTATTTAGTTTTAAAGTGGAGATCTCTCAGCAATCATTCTCACGATAGCACATTGGTAATAGTCAGTGTCAAACATAGCTAATCAGGGCTGGGCTTGGTTAAAACCCTGGCTGGGAGACCAAAGGGTAGCTTTGATGGATCAATTCTCTAGTAGGAGGTGCTGCCCAGCCTGTTGTTTTTACTTATACGTTAAAGATCTGACATTGTTTTAACTTCAACATTTTATACAAGGTTATGGATGACATAATCCTGTGGTTGAAATGTTGATTCAACCAGTTTGTGCCCTGTGGGTATTGGCTAAATATTCGAGGTGAGGAGAAATTGCTGAGCCAACAGACCAGGAGTTGAACCTGCCAATTGATCACAAAATGTGACCATTATTCTATTATGGGGAGTAGGGTGAGTTTAGCATTTTCCCCACTTACAGTTGAGTGGGTATACTAAAGTAGTGGAATATCACCATAAAGCTTGCAATTTCAATGTACATAAGCCTTAGGTGATGATATACACAGAGTATACAAAACATTAGGAACACCTTCCTAATGCACCCCCCCCCCCCCCTTTTAGCCTCGGAAACAGCCTCAATTCGTCAGGGCGTGGACCCCACAAGGTGTCAAGCGTTCCACAGGGATGCTGGCCCATGTTGATTCCAATGCTTCCCACAGTCGTGTCAAGTTGGCTGGATGTCCTTTGGGTGGTGGACCATTCTTGATACACACTGGAAAGTGTTGAGCGTGGAAAAAAACCTGCAGCATGGCACTTCTTGACAAAAAAACGGTGTGCCTGGCACCATACCACATTCAAAGGCGCTTACATTTTGTCTTGCCCATTCACCCTCTGAATGGCACACATACACCAATCCATGTCTCAAGGCTTAAAAATCCTTCTTTACCCTGTCTCCTACCCTTCATCTAAACTGATTTTGAAGTGGATTTAACAGGTGGCATCAATATGGGATCATAGCTTTCACCTGATTTGTTTTATGTCATGGAAAGAGCCAGTGTTCTTAATGTTTTGTATACTCTGTGTACGTGACCTATAGTACTCACCTTGATGACGGGATATCTTAACGTTATGTACAGCTTTACCATGTCAACATCTGCAAGTATAACTTGTCATTTTAGGTTAAAATGTTCAATACATCTTTGGAACAGGAAGGATATTGCTGTTTATAAATGTACAATATGTTAGAATGTATTAGATGCATTGTTAATATATCAGTTAAAAATAAGACTCTTTCCATATCATGTTAATAGTTTTGAGTCAGTATCTCAATATATTTCTGTCCATCACTATGTCAATTATGCTTTTTCTCAGTGCAGTTTTCATTATTACATTTTGCTGTATGGTATATGAACATCAGTGGCAGTTTATTTTACATGGTCAATTAGCACATTTAAACCATAACCTTGTACTTATTCAGTGCTGCTTTAATGAAAAATGTCATTTTGTACAAGTATAAAGTACCAGTCAAAAGTTTGGACACAACTACCCAATCCAGGGATTTACTGTATTTTTTTAAAACTATTTTCTACATTGTAGAATAGTAGTGGAGACATCAAAAGCATGAAATAACAGATATGGAATCATGTAGTAACCAAAATATTGTTTAAACAAATCAGAATATAAAAAAAAAGAAGAGATTTCAAAGTAGCCACCGTTTGCCTTGATGATACACTTATTTTAAGCTATTTGGCAACTGTTGTAATTAACTGAGTGCAAAATATGTTGACGCCAAACATTAAAAAAGGAAAGACATTTTCACGTATAGGCCGGAAGTCAGGATGTAGGTGCAGAAGGTGACTTTAATAATGATAAATGCAGATAAACATAAGCATACAGAACATGAATCAAAACAAACAAATACTGCCTGATGACTGAGGCTACTGAGGGCTAAATAAAGGGAAGGTAATCAAATCTATTTTATATAGCCCTTCTAACATCAGCTGATATTTCAAAGGGCTGTACAGAAACCCAGACTCAAACCCCAAACAGCAAGCAATGCAGGTGTAGAAGCATCATCAAGATAGTACAGCGGCATCTGGTAAGACGAGAGGCGGCAGACTGTATTTTTGTATATAACAACTGGTGCATGATATCTAAGGAAGTCTCAAGGTTTTGCTCGCCTGACGTAGATTATCTCATGATAAACTGTAGACCACACTATCTACCTAGAGAGTTTTCATCTGTATTTTTCGTAGCTGTCTACAATACCGCCTCAGACTGATGCTGGCACTAAGACCGCACTCAATGAGCTGTGTTCCGCCTTAAGCAAAGAGGAAAACGTACACCCAGAGGTGTCGCTCCTGGTGGCTGGGGACTTTAATGCGGGGAAACTTAAATCAGTTTTACCAAATTTCTATCAGCAGGTTAAATGTGCAACCAGAGGGGAAAAAACTCTGGACCACCTTTACTCCACACACAGAGATGCATACAAAGCTCTCCCTCGCCCTCCATTTGGTAAATCTGACCATAATTCTATCCTCCTGATTCCTGCTTACAAGCAAAAAATAAAGCTCGATCAATAAAAAAGTGGTCAGATGAAGCAGATGCTAAACCACAAGACTGTTTTGCTAGCACAGACTGGAATATGTTCCGGGATTCCTCCGATGGCATTGAGGAGTACGCCACATCAGTCATTGGCTTCACCAATAAGTGCATCAATGATGTCGTCCTCACAGGGACCATACATACATACCCCAACCAGAAGCCATGGATTACAGGCAACATCCGCACTGAGCTAAAGGCTAGTGTTGCCGATTTCAAGGAGCGAGACTCTAACCCTGAATCAAATTGTACTACAACGGCTCTGACGCTCGTCGTATGTGGCAGGGCTTGCAAACCATTACAGACTACAAAGGGAAGCACAGCCTAGAGCTGCACAGTGACACGTGCCTACCAGACGAGCTAAACTACTTCTATGCTTGCTTCAGGGCAAATAACACCGAAACATGCATGAGAGCATCAGCTGTTCTGGAAGACAGTGATCACGCTCTCCGCATCCGATGTGAGTAAGACCTTTAAACAGGTCAACATTCACAAGGCCACAGGGCCAGACGGAATACCAGGACCTGTACTGCGAGCATGCGCTGACCAACTGGCAAGTGTCTTCACTGACATTTTCAACCTCTCCCAGTCCAAGTCTGTAATACCAACATGTTTTAAGCAATCCACCATAGTCCCTGTGCCCAAGAACACTAAGTTAACCTGCCTAAATGACTACCGACCTGTAGCACTCATGTCTGTAGCCATGAAATGCTTTGAAAGGCTGGTCATGGCTCACATCAACACCATTATCCCAGAAACCCTAGACCCACTCCAATTTCCATACCGCACCAACAGATCCACAGATGATGCCATCTCTATTGCACTCCACACTGCCCTTTCACACCTTGACAAAAGGAACACAGAATGATATTCAAGAATGATATTCATTGACTACAGCTCAGTGTTCAACACCATAGTGCCCTCAAAGCTCATCACTAAGCTAAGGACCCTGGGACTAATCACCTCCCTCTGCAATTGGATCCTGGACTTCCTGATGGGCCACCACCAGGTGGTAAGGGTAGGTAACAACATATCCTCCACGCTGATCCTCAACATAGGGGCCCCTCAAGGGTGCATGCTCAGCCCCCTCCTATACTCCCTGTTCACTCATGACTGCACAGCCAGGCACGACTCCAACACCATCATTAAGTTTGCTGATGACACAACAGTGGTAGGCCTTATCAACGACGAGACTATAGGGAGGAGGTGTGTGGTGCAAGGACAGCAACCCATCCCTCAACGTGATCAAGACAAAGGAGATGATTGTGAACTACAGGAAAAGGAGGACCAAGCACGCCCCCATTCTCATCCACGGGGCTGTAGTGGAGCAGGTTGAGAGCTTCAAGTTCCTTGGCGTTCACATTACCAACAAACCAACATGGTCCAAGCACACCAAGACAGTCGTGAAGAGGGTATGACAAAACCTCCCACTCAGGAGACTGAAAAGATTTTAGCTTGGGTCATCAGATCCTCAAAAGGTTTTACAGCTGCACCATTGAGAGCATCCTGAAGGGTTGCATCACTGCCTGGGATGGCAACTGCTCTGCCTCCGACCGCAAGGCACTACAGAGGGTAGTGCGTACGGCCCAGGACATCACTGGAGCCAAGCTTCCTGCAATCCAGGACCTCTATACCAGGCGGTGTCAGAGTAAGGCCCTAAAAATTGCCAAAGATTCCAGCCACGCTAGTCATAGGCTGTTCTCTCTGCTACCGCACGGCAAGCGGTACCGGAGTGCCAAGTCTGGGTCCAAGAGACTCCTAAATAGCTTCTACCCCCAAGTCATAAGACTCCTGAACAGCTAATCAAATGGCTACATAGACTATTTGCATTGCCATTATTCCATTAAAAATAAGCCGTTTCAAGCTACACTAGTCATTTACAACATTAACAATGTCTACACTGTATTTCTGATCAAATGTATGTTATTTTAATGGACAAAAAAATTACTTTTCTTTCAAAAACAAGGACATTTCTAAATGACCCCAAACTTTTGAACTGTAGTGTATATATATTTTTTCACACTTATTTATTTAGTGTTATTTACATGTACACTGTTCCAAATGGTCAAAAGATAATAATAATAATAATGTAATCTAATAGCAACTGTTTGGCACACATAATGCTTGCTCCTATACCCTCCGTTTTCTTGATCTCAAGTAGTCCACAACTAAGTCAAATGCCACAGATCTGACTTCCCCTTTTCCTCCTGAGCAACCAGTAAACATTTGCCCATTTCGAGTTTCTTTTTCACGTCCTCCACATACATTTTGCTGTTATGTTTTACTCTATTCAGAGTTTGTTATAACACATTTATTGATGTGATTATGATAGGCTATAGTTCAGGCCCTATTGGTCACATGCATGCGATGCTTACATGTTTCACGTAAAGAGAGCCAAGATTGAGGTAATAGAGAATGTTTTCCCGAGACAAATTAGGGAGTTCGGTAACAGAACTTTTCAGTCACAAACAAGTAAGAAACAAAATGGCTGAAATGATGTTGAAGCTTCAGCACGAACAGCACAATAAACACTTACTGTGCTGTGTTCGCTTTTCGCTGCGTTGTTTCGCTGTCATTTTCTTTAACACAGTGTGATTATTGGGCTCTTTCTTGAGTCATTTTTGTGTCTTAATTATTTCATTAAACAGTATGCTAAAGCATCAGACAAGCTCAGTGCATATGTAGTTGATTTAATTCAAACACATAGATTGTCTATATATAGAAAAATACGTTTAAACATTTCGCCCAATCAATTGGTCGAGAGAGCAGGACAACTGTTGGCCAAGATTTTTTTAGTCGGGGACAGCTCTACGCTACAGCATACAATGACATTCTAGATGATTCTGTGCTCCCAACTTTGTGGCAACCGTTTGGGGAAGTCCCTTTCCTGTTTCAGCATCCCAATGCTCCATGCACAAAGCGAGAAAATACAGAAAGTATTACATTTTTATGTATTTTTCTCCCCAATTTCGGGACATCCAATTGGTAGTTACAGTTCTGTCCCATCGCTGCAACTCCCATATGGACTTGGGAGAGGCGAAGGTCGAGAGCCATGAGTCCTCCAAAACACGACCCTGCCAAGCCGCACTGCTTCTTGACACACTGTTCGCTTAACCCAGAAGCCAGCCGCACCAATGTGTCGGAGGAAACGCCGTACAACTGGCGACCGTGTCAGCGTGCATGCGCCCAGCCCTCCACAGAAGTCGCTGTAGTGACGTCTCAAGCACTGTAGTGCCTTAGACCGCTGCGCCACTCTGGAGGCCCCATACAGAAATGGTTTGTTGAGATTGGTGTGGAAGAACTTGACTGGCCTGCACAGAGCCCTGACCTTAACTTCATCGAACACCTTTGGGATGAATTGGAACACAGACTGCAAGCCAGGCCTAATCGCCCAACATCAGTGCTCGACCTCACTAATGCTCTTGTAGCTGAATGGAAGCAAGTCCCCACAGCAATGTTCCAACATCTGGAGGCTATGCTTTATCTTGGCCAGGTCGCAGTTGCAAATGAGAACTTGTTCTCAACTAGCCTACCTGGTTAAATAAAGGTTAAATAAATAAAAAAAATGTAGTGGAAATCTTTCCAGAAGAGTAGAGGCTGTTATAGCAGCAAAGGTGGGACCAACTCCATATTAATGCCCATGATTTTGGAATGAGATGTTCAACGAGCAGTACTTTTGGTCATGTAGTGTACTTTGGGGAATTAATGAATGACCCCAAGTCAGAAGTACACTCGTGTACAATGGCCTAACTCATGGCATGTGTCCAACTGTCCATAAAACAAGCACTTAAATTGTAATTGATTGAAATTACTGAACATCTTACAGACAGGCTAGTTTTTACTCCTTCTGGATTGAAACATTTTTATTCATCTTGGAGTTGAGAGTGTCAGCTCCTGCTACTAAACTTGGTTTTTGGTGCTCCCCTCTGGCCATTTTGCGCGCTGGATGATCCAAGCGCACACTGTAGGAAATGTGCACACTGGTGGCTTTTACCCTTTACCTCTCTTTAAAAAAGTACCAATATATGTTCTATATATAGCATACGTATACAACAAACTACATATATAAGGAATGTACCCTTTTTATGGGGCAAATTGTTTCAAGAACATAATTATAAAACGACATGCCTGTAGGCCCGCCCACTGGCCAAGTTGTGTAGGTTACCAAGCCATTGAGTTCTACTTTTCTTGATCTATTCTCCATCTACTCAGTGTGAGCATATCAACAGAATATAATCGATTGGGCCTACAATTGAATAGAAATAGGCTTACTGTAGATATCCTACTTTGTACATTTTATGCGCAACATATCGGCAACAAATACGCATTTAAATTGCACTAGAACTCAGTTGATGCTTTCCCATGCAGTGACTGTGTTTTAACTTTGAATACCTGGCTGCTACCAAACCAATACATTTATGTTCGTTCTTTGGGCATTTCCGCACTATTTGAGGGGGTGGTGGCAAATTGCATTGGAGACGCAGCAGAAGTTGTGCGAGGGACGTAAAAAGAGCAATATGTAAACCTTGCTGTGTTCAAGGTCCAATAACCTACAGAGAAAATACTATTTGAATAATCACCGTGGCCGAAGATGGTTTCGGAAATGGATGGTAGGTTTGTTTACACTGATCCTCAAGAGTTAATGCATTTTGGAGTCCCATGTGAAGCAACGTGTTTGTGCACAAGGGGGAAAGCTAGCCTCCCGTCGCTGAAGGCGACATCCCATACCCGAAAGGTAAACCAGAGGGATGGTAATGCTAAATCTGTTGTCGCGATAACATCGACCCTTTTCTGTTATTGCAAACATTGCCGCATGAGGGCGATGCGCGCAAATTGGCGGCAGAACAAGGGGGCGTTCTTATATGTTTATGAGCGCATTTCACATTACATTTGGATTTTATCTCGTATGAATGTCCTGCTTAATATAATATGTGTCATCATCGCAAATCAACTGCATTATACGTAAAAAAAACACTTAAACTCCAACCAGTAAAATGGCTAGCTTTTGCTACAGCCTATATCAATGAGCGTTAGCATTCTAGCTGCATCCAAAATAGTTATTTTGCAAAAATCACAACCAAATATAATCTATTAAAAAAAACAACGCCCCGGGGCCTATGGTTTCTTAATCTGGCCCTGGTTATAGCATGGTAGCCAGGGCACTAAAACAGCTGAGAAGTTGTCCCCAAAATTAAAGTGCACTCTGCAGAAATCGCTCCACTATTTCCTGCTCGCAAAAATTATAATTTCAGTTTTTGTGACAAAACAAGCTAGTAGAGTGTACATAATCAATGTACCATATAAACTGCTGTGAAATATATTTTCCATAACCAAACACATTGTATTTTGAGCTGTTTGAAGCTGGTGTACAAAACCGAAAGTAAAAGATGCAAAAACTAAATTTAGGAAAAGGAAGCATAGAAATTGTGCGCATAGAACAGATCTACCACGTCTTAGACTTGCTTTTAATGAGAATGATATACCTACAGCTCGGACCTATAACTCATATTTCACTGTGAATTTGGTCGTGTCGCCCAAAAAGTTAGATATTGCAACTTTAAGTCATGCAAATCAATGCATATTTGATATAGATGTAGCTGTATGTACCATGCCTAAATGTTTACAATTTATGTCATGACTCATTTAAAAAATCATTCTACGACGACATGGGTTTTGTGCTTGCTTACAGGCTAGGTTAATAACATGTTAGTACAGCTACGCAACATACAGATGCGCAACAGTGTGACTTCAAAAGTTACAATTGTATCATTGAAAGTCGACAGTCGACCAGCTGGACACTTTGTAGCCAAATTGGTGCGAAACACATGCGCGTCGCACAATAATGTGCTCCTCAGCTACAAAGGTTTGTAGCGGTACACTCAGCATTGTGATGTAGATGAAAAGATGTGCCCTGGCTACCACGCTGTAACCAGGGCCGGATTAAGAAATTATAGGCCCACTGAGCCTCTGTAACCCGAAGGTTAGCATTGCAAACAAGTATATGTAAAATCCCATAGAGAATGCTAACTAAATGCTAATGATCTAAATGCTAATGATCTGACCTAAACTATTTGCATTACAGACATCCCGGCTCATAAATGTATACAAGTAACAAAAAAATGCTACTTACCGTTTGCTGCATGCACAAAACAAATATTAGACAGCAAAGCTCTTGATCCAGGAGGGGAATCTCTGCTGATACCAAGTGAAGCTTTATTTTGGAAGAAGCTAACCACTTAGCTAGAGAGCTGACTAGCTACTAAATTAGCAAACCGAAGGCACAACTTCAGAGCATTTAGCACATTTTAGAAAGTTGACATAATAGTTATAGTTTATCTAACTGGCAAACATTTAGCTGTGAATTCCATACTGTAACTAGATCACCTGGCGTGTGCTTCACAACAGTGAGTGACTCACAAGGTTCCTGTCTCTCGTTGTTGTGTGCTTGTAAACAAACACCATGTAACTGGGGACTACCGGTAAACTTCATAATGCAAAATTATGTGACAGGGGAAATGAAGAACACTGTATTGCACAAGTTGACTGCAGGTGTTAACGTAAAAAGGAGCTACAAATATTCAAATGTATGAAAAAAACTTTAAAGAAATAGTTTCAATGGTATTGACGAACCATCCAGTGACTGTTTTCCAATCCACCGTTTTTTGTTGTTGTTGAAACTATTGATCCTATGTGGGCTAAATGATCCTCTCTGATGTATTTTGAACATATGGCAGGATTGTGTCTTGTTTTTGTTTTTCTGCCTCTTGGGCCCTGTATGGGCTTGGGCCCCTGTAAGTTCCTGCATTAAACCGGACCCTGGCTCAAACAGCAGGGAGGCAAACCCGTGCACATGCGCAGATACTACGTGTGACTTGTCAAATCAAAGGCGTGCATATCACTCATCTCAATATCTGCAGTGCTGCTCGTGGCATTGTCATTTTGCTGAATCTACCTTGCTTTCGCTTTGAATATACTTCTTTGGTAACAGTGGGCATGAGCACCCACTTTCACATTTGAACCTCTTGTCAATATATCCTAATTGTAAATGTATTGCCAATTGGTTCCTGCACTCTTTACATTGGCTTACACAGGAAATAATGGGAGTCTAAAATATAATTATTGCACACTTTTATTAGGTGTTGAACATCATTGACAAAGGTGACTGCAATCATCAAAGGTGACTTTCAATCATGAAAGCTTTATAAAATATTTAATGTCATGTAATAACATTCAAGTCGATGCTCAAACACCATGCATATTGAATCTTTTTCCCCCAGTGGTGTCCTTCAAGTGCTCTGATCTGCAGTTGAAGCGGAATTGACCATAGACTATCAAGGAAGGAGCATAGTTTCCTGTCTGGTGTTTGGCCTAAGCTGGGTGTGTTAAAACATGGAAGGCATCCCTTTTCCATTAGAGATGGGCCATTTAAAACAAAAGGGATCCACTCCAAATTTGAAAGAGAGGGGCATGGGACTATGAACAATCTAAAACAACTTTCCAATCTTTTTCCATGAACCAGGACAATGGTTTTACTGTAGATTAGCCACGTTTTTCTAAACTCCTCGATGTACATCACATCAATGGAGTTGACTGAACCTCCGACCTCATCGAGTCACTGTCAGTCGACATTTGTAAAAATGTACATTCTTAAACCCTTATTGTGTCTGTGTTTGTTCCGTGTAGCTGTGTACCTTTCTTTGTTTGCTGAAATACATACATTTTAATTACACTTTGGTCAAATACAATAATGACATAACAAAAACAGGTTTTTAGACATTTTTGCAAATGTATTAAAAGTACCTAACATAAATACCTTATTTACATAAGTATTTAGACTCTTTGCTATGAGACTCGTTATTGAGCTCAGGTGCATCCTGTTTCCATTGATCATCCTTGGAATGTTTCTACTTGATTGGAGTCCACCTGATGTTTGACGACGAGCAGATGTCCACACACTTTTGGCCATGTAGTGTATTTGTTTATGGTTGATCCTCCTTACTGACCTATTTTCGATTCATCCATACATTTCTATGTCTCCATAGAAATATATGGATGGGAACAGCCCCCTTTGAACCAAGGTAAGGAGATTTCTATCACTCTGTGTGTGTTGGGCGCGCATGTGTGTCTGCATGTGAGGGGAGGTCTTTGTGTGGGTGTGTGTGTGTGTGTGTATGGATGTGTGATGACATACAAAGTAACAAAATGTTTGTTTGATGCAGTGTGCACCTGCCAACATCTTGATAGAGGACATAGATGACATCTGTGGGAAGGCGTGGATGTGTGTGTGTAGTCTTTGTTTGTAAAGGCCAGAAGCAGAGGATGGTTGAATAAGCACCCTCTTGTGTGTCGATATCTTTAGTGTCTCACTTTCACATTTCACATGTTCACTCTGACCCCTTGTCTTACTGTCTGCTCTCAGTTTTCAGAACCTGGGCATTCAGTGTGTGAAGAAAAAGGATGTGGACGAGGCAGTTTCCTGTAGGCTGCAGACCCAAAAACAACCCCTTCAACAGTGAGTACATGCAAACGCACACACACACTCCGTACTTGGCAGTCCACTGTCATAATATTATGCCAGTTACATAAAGTAATTGATTCCTCCAATCTCATTTTCATGCTTTGTTTACCTGTTTGCTTATCATGTTTTGTCCTCCATTGACCGTAACTTAAAGGACACAGCCAGTGCCATATAGCTAATTTCAGATGCCACACCCATTGGCTTTGTCTGACTGTGTTGTGTTTTGGCTGCAGTTCCTGAGGCGAACGTGTGGGAGGAGTTTGACCTAAATGCAGTGAGGCTGTGTTTCCAGGCCTCGATCACTCTGCCTACCGGGGAACTCTGACCTCTGGAGCCCGTGGTGTCCCAGCCCATCTACGACAACAGTGAGTCCGCCATACACACAGATACACGCCCACATGTATGTACACACTGGCGTGCACGTACATACACATGTGAATGCGCACACACACACACCCAATACATTATCTTGATACATGCTCTCCCCAAACACACACCAAAAACACTCCCCAAACACTCACTAAGTACAGACTGGCTTCTTCTTCTGTCACCATGCTGTTTCACTGTGGGGCAATTCCACGATAACGGATTTGCTCCGAAACTGTGATTCTTCACTTAAAATGTATGCCAAACAAAAACGACTGATTTAAATGTTGAACAAACCATTACAGCTCTGTACACAAGGACTACTTTGAACAATTTCCACAGAATTTTTTTCAAAAACACATTTACTGGAAGAACTGTGCAGATGCAAAGTTTGGTAACAACATTTCAGTAAAATCTCCCTTCGTTCACTGTCACGTGTGCTCCCTCGCCGGCCTTCAGGTCACCAGGCTGCTCGTTATGGCGCACACCTGTCACCATCGGTACACTCATCTTCAGACTCACCTGGACTTCATCACTTCCCTGATTACCTTCCCTATATATGTCACTCCCTTTGGTTCCTTCCCCAGGCGTTATTGTTTCTGTTCCAGTGTCATGTCGGTGCGTTGTTTGTGTTTCTTTTTTTGTATTTAGTTGCGTTTATTTACTAAAACACTCACTTCCTGAACTTGCTTCCTGACTCTCAGCGCACTCGTTACAACAGCGTTTTACAAAAACTCTAAAATATCTGCTTCGAATGAAGATTCAAAGATGTCTGCAGAAGGAATGACATGGCACCTTGAGTTTGAAAAAAACGATTCTGGTTATTGAACCACAGTAAGTGAAGTGGATTTACACCCGATAACAGAATTCCATCATGGGTCCCTGATCTGTACTACACAGACATGCATAATTATGGATATGAATATCATTCTCTTAATGGTGATATATCCTAAATAGGTGCACAAATGTAGAAACATGCAATATCCTCCGCTGCATATTTGGTTATTATTCAACACGCTGGCTATTATTTTAATGAGCTCCTCCACCATACAAGACAACATTTTGTTCGACAGGACTGAATTTGAGCCAATCATAGACGTCTATGTTTCAGATATTGGGACATCAAAGTACAGCACAGTAGAGCTCAGTAGAGTACAGAACAGTAGAGTAAAGTTCAGTACCAGCACTGGGGTAACTATAGTTTTAACTATGATTTGTGAAAAATAACTATTTTCCAGAGGGAACAAAATGTAAAAATGTAAATACGGATCTGAGAATCTGCTTTTCAGAAACTATTGGATTGGCTGCCTTCAAGTAACGGCAGGGCTGCATCTGAAACGGCATATTGAAGAATACAATTGAATGAATAGAGCACACACAATCTCCGATACTATTCCAATCAATCTGACAGTCATATTTGAACTGCACAATACATTTCTATCTGAACATTTTGTAAATGTCCATTCTCCTGAATGTCCATTGCCCCATGTGTACATACTCTGGTCAAAACAATTAACCAATGATATTTTCTACACATAAGTATTAATAAGTTGTGACGCTCAACTACTGAATGACCCTGTCAACGTGTCACTGAAAAGGTTGAAAGCTGCAATTAATTGTATGATACCTGAAAATACTGCAGAGTATTTCAAAGCCGTTTGCAGACATTGCAAACAGCAAGTCGGGTGCTTAAAACAACTTCAAACCTCTTTGTCCATCTGAGGGTAAGTGTTCTTGTTTCAAACAAACACTATAGCGTATTTAAAGGGATAGTTTACTCAAAACTAACATGATTTTCCACTTCCCTTGGCTGTCGTTGATTCAAGAAGGCACTTTTGGGATATTTAATTTCCTTTCAACACTTAATAGCTATATTTGTTATTGTTAGTATTCTCAGTAACATTAACAGTACTGCTCTTTTGCCTGTGTAATAAAACTGCAATTACTTTTGGAGCAACATTTTATGAGCACATTGTTACATAATACGTTGGCAATTTCATTTTAATTGCCTAGCAATGAGCAGAGTTTTTGTAACTACTGTAAATAAGTGGAATAGTGACTTCCTTATTGCACTTATGTAATAACTTCATTATTATGAAAGTCCTATGTAGCAGCAATGTTGCTATTGTAATAATCACAAAGTTACTACACATACAGTGCATTCGGAAAGTATAAAAAACACATTTTGCAACTGTAGAAAAAAATTAAATATGACCTTTACATAAGTATTCAGACCGTTTACTCAGTACTTTGTTGAAGCACCTTTGGCAGCGATTACGGCCTCGAGTCTTCTTGGGTAGGATGCTACAAGCTTGGCACACCTGTATTTTTGGGAGTTTCTCCCATTCCTCTTTGCAGATCTTCTCTACCTCTGTCAGGTTGGATGGGAGCATTCCTGCACAGCTATTTTCAGGTCTCGATTGGGTTCAAGTCCGGGCTCTGGCTGGGCCACTCAAGGACATTCAGAGACTTGTCCCGATGCCACTCCTGCGTTGTCTGGGCTGTGTGCTTAGGGTCATTGTCCTGTTGGAAGATGAACCTTCGCGTCAGTCTGAGGTCCTGAGTGCTCTGAAGCAGGTTTTCATCAAGGATCTCTCTGTACTTTGCTCCGTTCATCTTTGCCTCGATCCTGACTAGTATCCCAGTCCCTGCTCGGAAAAACATCCCCAGAGCATGATGCTGCCACCACCATGCTTCACCGTAGGGATGGTGCCAGGTTTCCTCCAGACGTAACGCTTGACATTCAGGCCAAAGAGTTCAATATTTGTTTCATCAGACCAGAGAATCTTGTTTCTCGTGGTCTGAGAGTCTTTAGGTGCCTTTTGGCAAACTTCAAGTGGGCTGTCATGTGCCTTTTACTGAGGAGTGGTTTCCGTCTGGCCATTCTACCATAAAGGCCTGATTGGTGGAGTGCTGCAGAGATGGTTGTCCTTCTGGGAAGTTCTCTCATCTCCACAGAGGAACTATGGAGCTCTGTCAGAGTGACCATTGGTCACCTCCCTGACAAAGGCCTTTCTCCCCCGATGGCTCAGTTTGAGCTGGCGGCCAGCTCTATGAAGAGTCTTGGTGGTTTCAAACTTCTTATATTTAAGAATGATGGAGGCCAGTCTCAGGGACCTTCAATGCTGCAGAAATGTTTTGGTACCCTTCCCCAGATCTATGCCTCTGCACAATCCTGTCTTGGAGCTCTACAGACAGTTCCTTCGAACTCATGGCTTGGTTTTTGCTCTGACATGCACTGTCATCTGTGGGACCTTATATAGACACTTGTGTGCCTTTTCAAATCATGTCCAATCAATTGAATTTCCCATAGGTGGACTCCAATCAAGTTGTAGGAACATCTCAAGGATGATCAATGGAAACAGGATGCACCTGAACTCAATTTCGATTCAAAGCGAAGGGTCTAAATACTGACGTAAATAACGTATTTCCTTTTAGTTTTTTTATACATTTGCAAAACATTTCTAAAAAACAGTTTTTCATTTTTCGCTTTGGCCCTCATGTATTTCATTTTAGGCTATAGGCTATATTAAGATTCATATCTAAGAGCCCCACAAATGATGTGCTTATGATCATACTGTTTATTTAGACTAATCAAAAGCCAAGTCAAAGTCCAGACCTGAATCCAATTGAGAATCTGTGGAAAGAACTGAAAATTGCTGTTCACAAATGCTCTCCATCCAACCTCACTGAGCTCGAGCTGTTTTGCAAGGAGGAATGGGAAAAAATGTCAGTCTCTCGATGTGCAAAACTGATAGAGACATACCCCAAGCGACTTACAGCTGTAATCGCAGCAAAAGGTGGCGCTACAAAGTATTAACTTAAGGGGGCTGAATAATTTTGCACGCCCAATTTTTCAGTTTTTGATTTGTTAAAAAAGTTTGAAATATCCAATAAATGTCATTCCACTTCATGATTGTGTCCCACTTGTTGTTGATTCTTCACAAAAAAATACAGTTTTATATCTTTATGTTTGAAGCCTGAAATGTGGCAAAAGGTCGCAAAGTTCAAGGGGGCCGAATACTTTCGCAAGGCACTGTAAATAGCAGCAGTAACTTTACTAGATGACTATGACCTTTTTATACTCCCTGGAGGCAGAAGAGTGAGTAGGCCTAACATGCCTTTCTGACATAGTATCTTCCCCTTCCCCGGAGGAGTACAGTTCAAATCATACTTTGTCTGCACATCTGACATAGTTCCTACCCCTGGAGTATTACGCTCTAACTACAGCTCCCACACATCAGGGCCATTTGAGCACTGCTCTGGATCAAAGCGTACTAGAGCAACATCCAACTTGGATTGCATGGGGTAGGCACTGTTGTCTGAGGCTCCGCTTCACCCTCACAAAACATTCTCTGTAATAATCACATCGTTGTCTCACTCACTCTCTCTACCCTAACCCCGTTCTCTTATTGACTGAAAACTCAATACAGGAGTAGCACATTCAACTCTGAATCTGTACACTGCTCTACATCTACACCGGATGAACATGTGAATAGAGTACATCATCATTACTTTAGTCTTTCAGTACTTAAAGGGATGCTGGTAGTTACCCATAGACTTCCAGCCATTGCGCTAATGCTAGATAGCATTGACCCACGAAACTACCTCTAACTTCCTTAATACTGGACACAGAGACATACAATTGCTATCCACAAGTTCATCTGTCTCTGGGGAAGTAGATTAAGGGCCTCATTGCGAAGTATCCCTTTAAAGTGATAGTTCACTCCAATGTTTTTACTCCTCAAATGTTGTGTAATGTCGAGTGCACATCCCTCAGTTGAGGATTAGATCCGATTCTATGCCTCAATCCCAAATAATAATCAAAAATAGACGGTGGCTGTCTTTTCCTTTCATATAGAAGGGTTGGTTGTTTAGCAACAAAACCGACACGTGCGCAACTATGGGGCAAAACAGACAGGGTTGGCTTATATTGTTTACAACATGTAAACTATATTTAGACTCCAAATGTTTATTGAAAACATAAATACATTTGCACAATGAGCACTTGTCTCTCAAATACATCGTTACAGTTGTTGGTTGGCAAATGTTTTGCCATATTAGCATTGACATGAAGTAAGTCAAAACACCTCAAAACAAGACATGGTATCAAGAACAAAATACAACTAGCTGAAACGAGCCCCCTGAGATTCCGCACCTATTCGGCTCCATTTACTCTCAGATTTCGAATGCTAACTACAAATCCCTGCAAGCTCCTGCACATCATCTCTAGCTGACACCTTTGCTAACAGGTATTGTGTCAATTTAAAACTTGCACAAAATAGTTAATCCAGAGATTCTTACCTTTGCAGTGCAGATTAAAGGTGGTCTTTCTATAAGAATGCTGGTTTCATTGTATTTTCTTTCTGCATTCCAGACCCCAGTAATTGTAACAAATTGAACGCCTGAAACAACGGCAGAATTTACAGAAACCTCATACAGGTGACTATTTATTGCTGATAACATTGTTACATTTGATTCAGAGGATGTTTTGAATTATTGTAAGGATTATTATCCAGGCTCTAGTGCTCCGATGTCGGTCTGTTCCAGTGCCATTTGACAGGGCAGGTGTTTCTGATGGAGGGGGAGGTGCTGTACAAGGCTGTCCAACGGGACGAGAATCTCCTGCATTCTACACACACACACAGTGGTAAACACCAGCAACCTCTCCTTATGGGGCCTTGTCAGAAAGTACATACGGGAAGCCCTGCTCTCGATCAAGGGGCAGGTGTTGCCTTTCCGATCACTCCAATCAGTTATCAATGTGATCGTCCTGCCATCATGTGCCACTTGAACGGGTAAAAAAAATCCCCTCTGATGATTGGTGGGTAACTGTTTTTCTACCACAGGCAGCCAGGTGTGCATTGAGTTTTCAGTGTGAGTACGCTCATTGATAATCACTTCTTATTCTGTTGCAGGTTGAAGCGGCAACAGACAGGGAACAATTGCGTACAGCTCTGTTCGGGCTGCATTCTCACTCGAGGGGAAACATACAGTCTGAAGACTGAAGACTCTGATAGGTGTTGCATGCTAATAATGTCACATCATGATCAGAGTAACAGCTGTACGCTGATGCTACATACTGGATATTCCATGACAATAATTACCTCATGTTAAGTGCACTTTTCTAAATGGTCACTCATTCTGTAAGGTGCGCAGCTATGGAAGATAGTCAAGTTCAAATCAGCCTCATCTATTACCTGTCTCTATGTAGTCTCTATAGACAGACGGGTTGCCTCACACAATGTACCAATGTTCCAACATCCACGTCTGTACAAGTACCTGCGTTAATAGGGACAGAGAGGAGGGGTCGGAAATGGGATGTGCTTTATCGCCTTATCTGGTGACGTCAACGTCGTATCTGCTTGTTGCCCTAGCTTTAAACATCCCGCCAGACACAAAGTACTAGCTAGCTAGCGAGATGGAGAACGCAGAGGTTATTTTTAATGAGTGCAAGTGTCAAGGTTGCGTCATCTACCTTCACTAAAACCACTGCAAAAGTTTTTCCTGCAAACTTTGGTTTTGAATCTCAATGTTCTGGCATGTCTGCTTTCAGGGTACGGAAAGAGTTAGATTTTTCAGGCTTGGCCCTCCTACCCAAACTCGTGATTTTGGTGGGAGAGTTGTCTGTCTAAAGAGGACCCTCCCCTTTCAAAATGTATAAGAGAATCAGACATCCCCCCCCCCCCCTGGGATTTCCAAGACTGGTCACTGGGCAAAATTACATCAAATTAGTATTATGACATTGTATGCAGTAGGCTAGATGTTAGCAAGAGAGCTTCTTAAATTGATGGCAAGTTTTTCTAAATTATCTCACAAACTAAACCAATAAGCATTTGTCTAATGATCTAGACGAGCGGGGAACTGATTCCATGTTCAAGACGTTCCAATGCTGCAGGTTTTCGTGTCGCACGTGCCCAGAACGACATATGGACATTTACAAAATGTGAAAAGGCATTCTGTGGGGTGGGGAAAATAGGATGCTAAGCTGATGCCCTTATGTCATTTGATCTAGTTGACATTATTTTGCTCTATAGTTTGTATCTCAATTGCAGAATGTACTGCAGAAAATACAAGTTGGTATTTCCTCCCCCCATCATTGTTCTATATGTCTGCCACTATGGTCCAAACTACCATCCAACCTTTTCAGGTGTTGCTGAATGCAGATACAAAGGGTATGGAGCTAATAAGGCTTCTGAAAAGAGGGCTTGATAGAGAGGTGTGGACGAAGGTGTGGACCGGGCTTGTGTGTCTGCCAGGTAAAACCTTGAAGTTAGTCTGTCAACAAGGTGTATCCAAATCTGATTCATGCCACTGTTTGCCAGGTACTCCCTCTGCCCCAGGTCTATATCCAACCTTGTTTAGAGGGGAAGGATGAAACCCAGCAGGGTTACAGACTTCAAGGACGGACCTCTTGTATTTGAGAAGGGAGTCCGTAAATCCGTCCAACCACCATTCCCACACAGGTGAATATGTATTACACACAGGTGAATATGTCTTAATTTTTATCCGACTCACAGGTTCTGTGTTAGTGGGAAGGCCTCAGGCTGAGACTAGTCAGACGGGTTCGACAGAGAGGCTGCGTTCTGTGAGGACAGAATTTGTCAATCAGGTGTCAGGACCTGTGCTCGACAGTTTATTGGACAGGCTTCTGCAATGGGAAGTTCTCAATGAACTTGAAATGGAAACAGTGAAGGTGATTCGCGAGAGAGCAAAGAAGGACTGGGAAGTCATAGCCATGGTGCTGAGGAAATGAGCTGCTTCATGTTTGCTAATTAAAACCCATCTGATTGAACTGGACCCCTTGTTCTGCGCAATGCTTGGTGTCCGCTGAAACATTATTGTAGTATGAGGCATTGATGAACACGACCAATGATGTCTGTATTCAATAAAACATTTGGTCTGCATTTATTGATTATTTTGGAATTAGGGTGTAAGGCTTATCGTTTTTTGAAAATCATTCAGCATACATGTAACCGCATTAGACATCATCTTGAGCACTCTTTGATAAGAAAACAATGTTTCATGTCAGGTTCACATGCTTACCCTAACACTTTTCCTACAGTTATTCAAATACACCATGTAACATGAACTAGTGCCAGTACCGTGCAGTCACATATTCTATATGACATGATAGTTACCTCCATGATAATGAGTAATTGATGCTTCAACCATAATAGCTAATAATTTTCACTGTGAACATTCAACGCCATATGTATTTGGACAGTGAAGTCAAAATGTTAAATTTAGCTGTATAATCCAGCATTTTGTATGGTTTACGGCCATTCAAAATGACAATCGGAATTGTATATTACTGACTGCGGGTTATACTAAAGTAGTGGAATATTACCATATACTGTAAAGCAAGACAAGAATACATTGTCATTTCAGGTGATATACGTGAAAAAGACAGTACTCACCTTGTTGACAGATATCTTAATGTTATGTACAGTTTTACCAAGTATAACTTGTCATTTTAATTTTCAATACATCTTTGGAACAGGAAGGATATTGTTGTTTCTAAATGTAGCAGACTCATTCTATATCATGTTAGTAGTGTCAGGGATCAAGGTAAGACCCAGATGCAGACTGTCGAAGTAACACTGTTTATTGGAGCAAACAGGGACAGGCAAAGACAGGTCAAGGCAGGCAGGGGTCTAAAATCCAGGGTAAGGCAGAGGTACAGGACAGGGACAGGCAGAGAAGTCAGGCGGGCAGGTACAGGGTCAGGATAGGCAACCAGGAGTTGACAGGAAAACCGCTGGTAAGCTTGACAAACTAGATGAACCGGCAACAAACAGAACACAGGTATAAATACACAGGGGATCATTGGGAAGATGGGCGACACCTGGCGGGGAGTGGAGACAATCACAAGGACAGGTGAAACAGATCAGGGCGTGAAAAGTAGTTTGGAGTCAGTATCTAAAATCCCTATTTCAGTTATGCTCATTCACAGTGTGGTTTGCTTTTAGACCAGTGTGATATTATTTCACTTCAGCTGCAGTTAATTTCCCATAATAAATGTAGACGTTTAAAACCTAACTGGGTTGTTCCACGAAATGTGTGTCTTTTACGTCCCTTTGATATTTTAAGTAGACATGGTGTGCAAATAATGGATTTTAAAAGCCTGTTATTTAAAATGAAGTGCCCTTTAACCTATTTAATCGGTGACCGTAAAAAAAACATTTTCAGTTATAAGGCTCTAAAAATGTTACTGAATGATCTATCAGTGCATTTCCAGCAAATATTGAAACAATAAAGGGTCTCGTGCAACATTGCAGTTACCCCTCAAAATGAGAAAGATGCTGTCCTGAGTGATTGTGATAGCGATGGGTCAGATATGAACTATGGACAGGACATTTGCCAGCCAGGCTGTTGAATGCATATGCGGAACCTATGCAAACAGATCATGACAGGAACAACGTTATCAGTGATGATGACCTACCCCCCCCACATCCACAATCTTCCCCACCCCCCTCCATTGTTGGTGATGAAGAGCCAAGGGCCTCTACCCGCCAGAGGGTCCAGTCAGAAGAGCCAAGGGCCTCTACCCGCCAGAGGGTCCAGTCAGAAGAGCCAAGGGCCTCTACCCGCCAGAGGGTCCAGTCAGAAGAGCCAAGGGCCTCTACCCGCCAGAGGGTCCAGTCAGAAGAGCCAAGGGCCTCTACCCGCCAGAGGGTCCAGTCAGAAGAGCCAAGGGCCTCTACCCGCCAGAGGGTTCAGCCTGAAGAGCCAAGGGCCTCTACCCGCCAGAGGGTCCAGTCAGAAGAGCCAAGGGCCTCTACCCGCCAGAGGGTCCAGTCAGAAGAGCCAAGGGCCTCTACCCGCCAGAGGGTCCAGTCAGAAGAGCCAAGGGCCTCTACCCGCCAGAGGGTTCAGCCTGAAGAGCCAAGGGATAAGCTGCAGGTGGTAAAAAAGAAAGATTGAGCGTTCAAATGATCAAAGAGACCTGATGTGATTCCAAAACACATAGTATACAGGCCAAATATGCAAAAGTTTGGCAAGAAACCACTGAGCCACGGAAGGAGATCTTTACTGGCTGCTACTGTTGAAGATCAGGCAAGATATGACAAAGCTTCTCACTGGCCAATCAACACGATGCACCGGTTTCAGAGAAGTCGTCACTGTGACAAATGTACTACCTGTGCATGTGAGAAATGCAAAGTGCCACTGCACATTGAGTGCTTCAAGATATACCATGGACAGTAGAAAAGGAGATAAGACCGAATAGAAAAGTCGATAAAGGGTGAGGAGAAGCAGTACAACGGACTCTAGGAAGAAAAGCACTCTGTCTCGTATAAGCACTCATTGGCCAGTGGCGCTTTTTAAATATACATATATATATATTTGTATTTTGTTCAGTGTAGGCCTCTACTTGAATGCATATTCTACAGGCTACCTCTATCCTATATGTTACATTTATGTTCAGTGGGAATGAATCACACGACTGCTATACAGTTGTTAGTGAATGTTGCACTAAAATGTCGCAATGTTACAATGAATATTGCACTAAAGTACAAGTTCAAATGTTACAATAAAGTTACAATATTAATGTTTCAGTACATGTTGCACTAAAGTTACAATATTAATGTTTCAGTACATGTTGCACTAAAGTAACAATGTTGAAATATGTTGATGGTGGTTGTCTTGTTGTCTTTGCTCTCAGTATTCATATCGTGTTGTATAAGGGTTTATGATGTGTAAAATAGTCACACTAGAATGTGACGGGGCATTCTAGTGGCAATGCTGGGGACAGCCAGTGACAGAGTTTTAAATGTGTTAATAACTGGGTTGGGATTTATAAGAACTTTGATAACTACATATGAGAAATATGTTAATTCAGTAAACGTAACATTATCCCACCGGTCACAATTGTGACCGACCATAAAACACACCTAAAAATAATGATTGATTACCTCAACGGGTTACTAATGACACTTGATTTGGATATTTTCATGTCTGGGAAAATGGGTTAATATAGACCACATGGAAAATTCAATACATTTGATTTTTAATATTGTTTTTTAAAATTAAAATAAATGGAATCGAGCTACGCACAGGCAAAATCCTAGAGGAAAACCTGGTTCAGTCTGCTTTCCAACAGACACTGGTAGACAAATTCACCTTTCAGCAGGACAATAACCTAAAACACATGCCCAGACAAACACTGGAGCTGCTAACCAAGACACGATGCCCAGGTAGGTGTAAACATCCTGCTTGAAAGACAGCTGGCACTTGACCCCCGTGGCCCGGATGACTGCGTCCAGCCTCATCACCTCGTTTTTTGTCCATGAAGTCCTTATTATAGGAACAGATGACGTACTTGCTGTCAAACTTGGGGGTCACACGGGCTCACCTTGGTCAGGGAGATCTTCCCTTCCACGGCTGCTCTGGTCACACACAGGCATGGTCCACCTTGAAGCCTGAGTCCAGGTGCATCAGTCCCTTCCTGGAGAGCACCCTGTGGTTCAGTGCCAGTTCCTTCACAATCTGGAAGGTGACATGTCTCCCGCTGTCCAACAGGCTCTCCCAGCTCTCCTGTAGTCCAGTGATGTCCCCAGTGGCAGGACAGTGGTCCAGGCCCAACACAGAAATCCAGTTAGTTTGAGTGGGAAACGTTTTAAAACCCTGTTCACAAGAACTGCCTTGCAGTCAGTCATTCCCCAGCATGCATGCAAGGAGGTCATGCAACCAAAGATAGAAGCTGTTTTTAGCTTTTTTTTGCCAGCCAGCTAGCTCGACGTTGGCATGACAATTATGTCGTTTAGAACTTGCGTGGTATTTATATTGTACACTGAACAAAAATATAAACGCAACAATTTCAAAGAGTTACTGAGTTACAGTTCATATAAGGAAATCCGTCATTTGAAATAAATTTTTATGAATTTTTTTATTTTACCTTTATTTAACCAGGCAACTCAGTTAAGTGGGTTAACTGCCTGTTCAGGGGCAGAACAACAGATTTGTACCTTGTCAGCTCAGGGGTTTGAACTTGCAACCTTCCGGTTACTAGTCCAACGCTCTAACCACTAGGCTACCCTGCCGCCGTAATCTAGGCCCCCGTGTGTGGGCCTAGGAGGGTACAGGCCTACCCACTGTTAAGCCAGGCCCAGCCAATCAGAATGAGCTTTTCCCCACTAAAGGAATTTATTACAGACAGAAATACTCCTCAGCACCCCCTCAGACTATCCTGCAGGTGAAGAAGCCGGTGTAGGTCCTGGGCTGGCGTGGTTAGACTTGGTCTGCGGTTGTGAGGTTGGTTAGACTTACTGCCAAATTCTCTAAAAACGACATTGGATGGCGGTTTATTGTAGAGAAATTAACATTAAATGATCTGAAAACAGCTCTGGTGGATATTCCTGCAGTCAGCATTCCAACTATATGCTACGTCAACTTGAGACATCTGTGGCATTGTGTTCTTTGACAAAACTGCACATTTTAGAGTGGCCGTTTATTGCCCCAAGCACAAGGTTCACCTGTGTAATGATTATGCCGTTTAATCAGCTTCTTGATATAACACACCTGTCAGGTGGGTGGATTATCTAGACAAAGGAGAAAGTGTCACAGTGATGTAAACACATTTGTGCACAACATTTGAGAGAAATAAACTATCCCTTACAAAAAAAGACAGTAACTAGGTGCAGTAACTGCAGTCGACTGTTTTATTTTGAACGCAGCATTTGTAGCATCCTGCAGTTATACTGCATTCTAACTAGAGTTACCCTACAGTGTAATGCAGTTATACTACAATCTTTTTTTCGTAAGGGTTTTGTATGTATGGGCAATTTCTGGGATCCTTTATTTCAGCTCATGAAATATGGGACCAACATTTTACATGTTGCGTTTATATTTTTGTTCAGTATACATGCATGAACATAGAACAACTTATAATTGCTATAATAATGAAATGTTTTCCTTTGCCGAGAGGTTTTATATGCCAGCTAACAAGTCTAGGGGGTAGCTGGCCGCATAGCAATGTTTCTGCTCAAGCCTCCATCATGATTTAAATGTCGCTCACAAAACTTTATTGAAACACCCCGTATGCAAAATAGCTTAGCTTAGCTATAGTAGCTTGGCTAACGTTATCTAGTAGGAAACGAACAAAGTAAAAGTTGGGTGATGGGCTTTTAACTGTTTGTCACGTTGAGCCTGCAATGTTGGATTTTATCTCAACGCGACAGTACTTTGATAATGCAACAATCTGTGTTTGTTTGTTATTTCACACTCGAGTGCTGTCTATTTGACCAGAGTGCAGGCTAGAAGAATCCGACGGAACGTGAGACCCTGCGGAACATCTCGAGAAGGCTACGCGCTAGGCTAGCTAGCTAGCTACCTACCCATTTGGGTGCGGGTTGGAGGGACATATAATAACAAAATATCGAAGATCGTTTTAAGTTAAACAGTTCATAAAATAATGCCCAGCAAAAAGAAGAAATACAATGCGAGATTCCCCCCGGTAAGTAGTTAAGCTTTGCTTGCTAAGCTGATAGCTAATTAGCTAACTAACTTGATGCTCTAAATCTGTGGAATGCTAGCTAGCTTGCTAACTTTAGATCAACAGTGCACCCATTAATATGATTTGTTCTAGGTATGTTGCTAGCTAGTTAGCAGACAAGAAGATAAAGCTAGTTAGCTGGATAACTTTGCAGTTAACAATGTGTATCTACAACTCTAGCTATCTAACTAATGGTAACGTTAGCTACCTAAGCCAGCCAGCCAGCCACTTGGGAGGGTGGCTATTAAAAAGGCATTGCTAGCTTAGTTTGTTCATTGTTGTTATTAAGTTTGCCAGCTGTAGTAACTGATAGACGAGATTTAGTTATTGACCTAAACAAGTATTAGTTAGCCTGTTAGCTAGGCCTGCTAGGGGGTTGTATCATTCAGAATAAGTGAGACATGATCGGGAAAATTGGAGGATGTGGCTAGCGTTGTAAATGCTTGCCAGATACTAGCATAAGTTGTCAACAAATCAGTCCGCCCAGGAATGTCATGATACCTTTGGTCATGTAGTGTATGTGGACACCTGCTCGTCAAACATCTAATTCCAAAATCATGATCATTAATATGGAGTTGACCCCCCCCTTTTCTGCCATAACAGCCTCCGCTCTTCTTGGAAGGCTTTCCGCTAGATGTTGTAATATTGCTGTGGGGACTTGCTTCCATTCAGCCACGAGGATTAGTGAGGTTGGGCGATTAGGCCTGGCTCGCAGTCGGCATTCCAATTCATCCCAATGATGTTCAATGGGGTTGAGGCCAGGGCTCTGCAGGCCAGTCAAGTTCTTCCACACTGATCAACAAACCATTTCTGTATGGACCTCGCTTTGTGCACGGGGGCATTGTCATGCTGAAACAGTTGCCACGAAGTTGGAAGCACAGAATCGTATAGAATGTCATTGTATGCTGTAGCGCTAAGATATCCCTTCACTGGAACTAAAGGCTGCGTAGTCCGAACCATGAAAAACAGCCCCAGACCATTATTCCACCTCTACCAAACTTTACAGTTAGCACTATGCATTGGGGCAGGTAACGTTCTCCTGGCGTCCTCCAAACCCAAATTTGTTCGTCGGACTGCAAGCTGTTGAAGCGTGATTCATCACTCCAGAGAACGTGTTTTCACTGCTCCAGAGTCCAATGGTGGCGAGCTTTACACCACCAGCCAACTCTTGGCATTGCGCATGGTGATCTTAGGCTTGTGTGCAGTTGCTTGGCCATGGAAACTCATTTCATGAAGCTCCCGACTAACACTTCTTGTGCTGACGTTGCTTCCAGAGGCCATTTGGAACTCTGTAGTGACAAATTTTACCCGCTAGAGCACTCAATGGCTCTTCCTGTGAGATTGTGTGGCCTAGCACTTCGCGGCTGAGCCGTTGTTTCTCCTAGACGTTTTCAATTCACAATAACCGCACTTACAGTTGACTGGAGCAGTTCTAGCAGGCCAGAAATGTGATACGTGGACTTGTTGGAAAGGTGGCTGAAATAGCCAAATGCATTGATTAGAAGGGCTGTCCACATACTTTTATATATATATATATATATATATAATGTACCTGCTGCCGCTACTGTCAAATCTTGCTGAGCGAGGTAGCTAGATGTCTTTATTGTTGACCACCTCCCTGACTTCACGTGTGAGATGAGCCAAAACAGACAGGGCAGAAGCCAAGAAGGTGCACGGTGGTCTCTAGCTTGGTAGGACAAAAGGTAGCAACAGCATCAAAATAAATAGGCCTATGGATTATATAATCGTCACCATAACAAACAACTATCTCCCAGTGCGGGTGTGTGATCTTTAGCTACCTATCGAGGTCATCACTTCTGCGCAGTACCTAAATCCTCAGATGCAAACGGATGGGAATAGACCTAGTTGAAAGTTATTTCGGGCATTTCTGTTGATGGCCTAGTTTATTTGTTATCTAAATATGGTCAATGTGCTGGGCGTGTGTGGTTGGTTGATCAATTAGTAACTTGGCAATTATGCAGATACTCTAATGGTAGTAATCTTCAATGCGCTCTCTCACTGACCACTTCCCATTTTGATTACAGGCCAGGATTAAGAAGATTATGCAGACTGATGAAGAGATAGGCAAAGTGGCTGCCGCCGTCCCTGTCATCATATGTATCCGTTCTTCTCACCTGAACGCTTCATCTGTATTTCATTGCAAGTTCACATGAACTGCATTTCAAAACGTGTATTTTATTGCCAATGACAATATGGAGATTATAGGGTTAATTGTTTGTTGTGCAGTTTGAATGAAAAGTCATATGACTCACTGTTTTGACTTTTGAGGGGTCGTGTGCCTGGTAAGAGTCTAGCAATCACTCTTGAGTCGTTGCGAAATGTCTAACTGTTCAGTTATTGAAGCCCAAATAAACCACTTTGGTCCTGTGTGGCTAGTGTTCTACCTCCCCTTAACTCAACCACCAGCACGAGCTCTGGAGCTGTTCCTGGAGTCTCTCCTGACGAAAGCCTGTCAAGTCACCCAGTCCCGGAACGCAAAAACAATGACGACGTCACACTTGTAAGTCATGTATTCAGTTATCGGTGTTGGTCATAAGTTCAGTAGGGCTACAGATTGTAATGTTCAGCGTTCTTGTCTAGCGGTGCTTTTTTGAACCGATGGGGACGGTAACTTTTTAAACAGTGTGTGTGTGTCTTGGTAGAAAACAGTGCATTGAGCTGGAGCAGCAGTTTGACTTCCTGAAGGACCTGGTAGCGGCAGTGCCTGACATGCAGGGCGAGGGAGAGGACAACCACGCAGAGGGAGGGGAAAAGGTTGCACGCAGGTAACGGACCCCGAACGATACTAACTGTTGACTTGGATAGGATATTACTGATGGTCTACTAAAGCTTTGTGTGTCGGTGAATGTGTGAATTATGCAATTTTGACTTTGTACTTGGTTTCCTCCAGAGGTCGAAAGCCGGGGTCAGGCCGCAAGAACGGAGGAGTTGGCTGCAAGGGCAAGGACAAGAAGCTATCAGGCACAGAGTCAGAGCAAGAGGTGGGTGTTGGCCTTAAAACAGTAACATTTTATAGAGGGCAATGTTAGTTAGTTTGGTTTGGTGGCCAATTGAAGTTATCAGGTGTAATTGGGGGTGGTGAGGATGTGAGGATAGAGGTTTATTTAGCTTTTCGTTGCCATGGGAACAGGATGACTCCGAGGACAGCGAGACAGACGAGGATGAGGAAGACGGGTCTCAGTCAAGCACAAACCTGCAGCCACAATCCCGATTCCACAGGTAATGGACATGGACAGGCGCGCACACACAGTTAACCACCACACAACTGTACTCTTTGCTAATGTGCTTTCCTGGGTCGTATTCGGGCATTAACTTTCCATTTCACACAGTTTCAAAAAAAAATCTTAACTGAACATGACCCTTTTGTGTGCGGGTACTATTACTAAATGTGTTGTCCCCCTCTTCTGCCCTGTGCCACAGCCCAGACACCATGCCACCCCAGTACCTCCACATGGGCACCGCACAAGGGGGCCTGGCCATGCCCCTGGGCTCCTTTGCACCCCACCCCTCGCTGATGGGCACCGCACCCCCGCCTCCCCCCTCCATGCCGCACAAAGATGAAGACGATGATGATGAAGACTATGACTCTTAGCTCCCCCCCGCTCTTTTTACCTTTAATTTTCTCTTAAGTTCTTCTCTTCTGTGGCTGCATTGAGAAAGAGGTGAGTCTGGGCAGATGCTCACATGCGGCCCATTGTTAAGGAAAAGCCTCCAACAACTGGCAGTAAGGTGTGTAGACATGACAGCCGGCACCACTGAAGACGAGTAATCGGTTGTATATTGTGTTTAATTATTTGTTATTTTATTGTGGAGGGGAAAAAAATGAACCAGGTTGTTTTATAAAGACAGGTGGTTGTTCTATTTGGAGTAAAAATGTCAGTTGATGTTCTGAAAGGCCCCCAGCCCAAGTACCGGTTTGATTAAGTCCCCCATTGTAGTTTGCACTTTGGTTATTCTCTCATCTCTGTTTTCTGCATACGTCATTGGTGTTCAACAGACATATCACTCCAGCTCCATGTCCACTTCTTCAACGTCTGCTCTGGTTCAGTTGAGATGATCCAACTGTAATGCCTGTGCAGCCTACGTAGCCTCATAGAATACTGTACACACAGACACCTTCTCGAGGTGAAGTCAGAGCAGCGGTCGGTCGTATTTTGAAAGGGATCAGCACTTTCCTATAGCAAAGGGAGATGAGATGATTGTCTGTGAGGATTCTGAATTTGGCAGAGCGGTTAGATCTTGGTCTTGCTTTCGGAGTTGGCCGTTATTGCACGTGGCTATTCCAATTGTTAGGGTGTGGGTAAGGAGATGTGTTTTACTGTAGGTTATGAATTCTTCTCAAAGTGACTTGAGTTGAGGATTTTCCCCTTTTTTAATGCAACTTTTTATGACGATAATTGATCCTCCTGAAGACCTTGGCCGTTAGCTTACGTCAACCATATTCACATGTCATTATGCTAATGATTACAACTCCAATTGGTTGTTTTTGTTGATTTGAAATATGAGTGACAAGTCACTGCTTTTGAGGTAAAATATGTTGTGTTTGTACCCCCCCCCCACCACCCCAACTATCTCCTTCTTGAAGACAGATATTTCTGTGCTGGCTATTCTTATCTGAAATGTACTGTGATGCTCCTCCTGGACCATAACTTTGTTTTTAAAGTTGTTAAACCGCTCACCTTTTCGCCTATAATTTGTTTTCAAAAATATATCGTCCCCCCCACTTGGAATAAAATTCTCCTTTGTATTGTATTTTTTTTCTTCTCTCTTTTAGATTGTTTTAATGTACACATTGAAACGCAGAGAAGGATAGGGCTCCCGTTTCAGTGTCTCTTGATATGAAATGTTTAAAGGTAGGCCGTTGAACTTGACGCTGTATGTAAAATTTTAACATTCTTTATTTTGTATGGGTGAAATAAAGTTCAGATTTCAATAAAACACTGCCCAACTATTTTTTTTTTCTTTTACATTAAACGGCATGAGATATTTTACCAAGCGTATCTGTGATATTACAAGCCACAATGCCACACGCTATTTGTTGTTGAGTCCATTGAAACTGGCAATGAACTTCATTCCATTGGCACCTAAGTGAAACATTGCACAAGGCTTCACCTTACGACTACACAGGAGTGTAACACATTGTTTGAGTTCAACCCAAACCCATCCTACATTCTCTGGACTTCCCATTCCCATATGGAAAATCAGTAAATTTCTCTCTAAGCCGCCTTCACGTCGCCTCCAAATACTTCCTGTCTCAGACTCCAGGTATAGAATAGAAATGGCCGAACATGCATTAGTACTCCTACGAAGTGTGTATAAACGTTTAACAATGGATGTTTGTCACCGCAGCTGATGTGTGTTTTCCCCTGTCAAGGCCATGTTGTTATCAACAGAGTCGGCAAGGTGATTGAAGTGCAAGCCAGCACAGGTCTGTTCTGTGGGAGAGATTCCCATGGAGGGAAGATTTGATTCGATTAGAAACACTGAACAAAGAAAATACTCTTTCTGAAAAGGCAGTTCATTTTTCGTTCTCCGTGTGCACTGTGAACCCACACCCTTCCCTCCCCCCCTCTGAGTTTGGTTTCATATTGTAAATGTAACAGCAGGCCTGGCTCGGCCACCAGGCCACAAAAACAACTGCCTTCTTCCTGCACAAGTGATGAGTCAGCGCTGGGTAGCAGGGGGTGGGGGTGTTTGGCCGGGGTTATGGGAGGGGATTTACTTTCGGGGCGGCGGAGCAACAAAGGCCTGCCATGGGGCAGGGGAGCCATCAAAGGCCTCAGAAGGAAGCACACTGTTTCCACACAGCAATACAGGGCAAAGGTGCCCTAGGTGGCAAAGTTTCAGGTTTCGTCTGTCTCAGACCCAAATAGCGTGACATGTTTTATGTTTATTCAATAGATGCACCTCTTCAGAGAAACAGCTACACTAGTGTTTTATGTAAACTTTAGCATATTACACCATGCATAATCAACCTCATTAGTATTGGAGACTGTAACCTATTAAAGGCCTTATTAACTTAATTATATTTATATCTCAACATTTGCAAGTTGGACCACTAACTTGCCCCAAGTTAGTGCCCCGACATTTGCACGTTGGACCACTAACTTGCCAAATACGAGTGTATTTATTTCTCACACAGATATTCCAGTGAACCTCAAATATAGAAAACGGGAATTAGTCCGCATATTACTGCTGCCTCCACCAGAACGCGAGTTGCGTTGTTTCTGTCACCTGGGGCGTATTCATTCCGCCGATTCTGTTGTAAAACATTTCTTCAATGTAAGCAAACGAAAAGAAATGGGGAGTGACCTAACTGAATTTGTCCAAAGTAAACTCTGGGTTTAGTTGTAAGAACGGAAGCACTGTTTGGACTAATGGAGAGTTCGTTTTGCATGGCCCCGTGCCCCGGGAGAGTGGAGATAATATTGAAGGACCAATGGAATGGTCAAAAATCTACTGACTCCGCCCAGGGGCACCGGACCATGAAACACGAAATCGCCCAATGATTAAACCCCTGACGCTTTCTTTTCCTGCTGGGAAAAAAGTTACTAAACCACACCCTCTTCTCTGACTGTAGGCACAGACGTAGAGTGGTTCGAGAACGGAACGACGGCTAAAGGAAGTAGGGGACATGATAACAATAATGCATCTATCATGACGCTTTTTGGACATCGGTAATAACAACGAGCTTGTCGGAGCTTGGCACTAAAGTATCGTTACGCACGACGGACAATACATGATTTGTTTCCGGTGTGCGGTTCTCTTTAAAAAAAAAAAGTAGACTCAGAAGCAGGATCGTGCAGTTCTTCCTGTTGCCAACTCGGTGGATATAAAGTTATTATGGAATATACCGACTTGTACAATTGAGACATTGTATATCACCACCGGGCGAGACAGCAAATATGCATACAGTTGGGCAAACGGATGTGAGATTTGTTGACAGAACGCATAGAAGTTTCGTCCAGATACCGTTGATCGTGCTGTAGGTTTAGGGCGAGTTGGTCAGCTTTGAAATTTGCGGTAAAGCACGGGGTTCGCCTGACTGAACGCTCCTTTCCTGCTATTCTTCTCGTCTTTTCAGCGCTTCCTGCTTATGACGGCCACGGCACTTAATGGCTAAAAATACAGACAGCTCTAAATGGACAACTAAATGGAGTTGAGCTCTTTTGTTGAGGTTATTATTGTCCAATGTTCTGGATATTTTACAACCACCTGATGCTAATTTTAGTGACTGATCCATCCAGTTCTCTGCACAGTCTTGGTTTTGTTATAATGGAATAAGTTCCCCTTTATTTGAAATTCCAATCTCAGCACATACTCATTGGTTAATATGTGACTGTGTGGTATAATAATAGAGTAATTAAGTGAACTATGTGCTCAAACCACACATTGAAACACCACATAAGTTAAGTATCAACTTGCTTTATGGAGACAATTCTGCCATTTTACAAATTGGAACACTTTGGCAGAACTGGTCACATCCATGGCCTTTGTTTGATCGTTGCCAGCTCCAATGGAAACATAAGCAGTCCATGTCGAGTCGTATGAGAGGCGCTTTTTATCCTGTTATCTTTGAACACTGTTGTGTTCCTGTTGGCCAGGCCTTTGAATGCATTTCACAGGTCCCTGATGAACCAACTAGACACAGAGGAACGGGAGAGTGGCGCAATAAAGTACTCTATTGTGCTTTATTTTGGAAAATCTAACCCGGTGTCTGAGCATTTGCTCATTGCGGCTCCATGGAGCCGCTGAAGACCATTTTTCCCCGCGGCCCACTGTCGAACTGGAAAGGTTTGGATCAATCGCAAAAAGGGAACTTCACCAATACTGTGTGGACGGCTTTATTCGACTATGAGGCGTCCGGTAAAGACGAGCTCACCCTCCACAAAGGTGACCTGGTGGAAGTCCTGTCGCTGGACTCTGAGATATCCGGTGACGAAGGCTGGTGGGCGGGCAAAGTCAACAACAAAGTGGGCATCTTCCCCTCAAACTACGTGTCCTTCAAGCCCCCTTCATATGGGAAACTGCAGGGCACTGGGGTCGGGGAGCTTGGGCCAGCCGTGGTGGGGGAGTTCGAACCCGAGGCTGTGGATTTCAGGGAGCTGAGCCTCGAGGAGGTCATTGGGGTCGGAGGCTTCGGCAAGGTGTATCGCGGTACGTGGAGAGGTGGGCTGGTGGCCGTGAAGGCGGCCCGCCAGGACCCGGACGAGGACATCAGCGTGACGGCCCAGAACGTGCGTCAGGAGGCCCGGCTGTTTGCCATGCTCACTCATCCCAACATCATCGCCCTCAAAGGGGTTTGCTTACGGGAACCCAACTTGTGCCTCATCATGGAGTACGCATCCGGTGGCGCACTGAGCCGAGCATTGGCCGGGCGGCGCATCCCACCGCACGTCCTGGTCAACTGGGCGGTGCAGATCGCCAGGGGCATGCTCTACCTGCACACGGAGGCCATTGTTCCTGTCATCCACCGTGACCTTAAGTCTAACAACAGTAAGTCCCTGCACTAGGCCCGTCTATGTCCAAGAGCTTTTTTTTTTTTACACGATGCACAGTGGTTAGAACATTGTTATATACAACACCTAGTGAGACCCAGAAGGTCATATCCAGGTGAATTAGTGGCATTTCCTTAGCTCCATGACAAACTATCAAGTTCAGTTTCACCTGGACACTTGGCTCTGAGTGAAATGCTGGTATGCTACCTTTTTGGCCTACAGGACTCAGGCAGGGGATTGTCAGGACATGTGCACTGCAGGCTAGGGTATATGTTGTATCACCACAAGATACACCACAAGATACACCACACAGTTTGCCCCCCCCCAACTACAATATTGACTTTAATATCTCACAATTTACAAGTACAAACATCCCACCTTTTAGACAAATGCAATTTTACACCCACACACTAATGCTACACACACACACACACATCACAACTTCTGCTACCAGACTCTTATTATACTGCTCAATTTATACACTTGTCCCCCAATACACGTGCAAATATTGGACTACATATTGTGCCTTCCTGTTTTATACTTGCTCAAATGTATTATTCTATTCTACTGCCATTTTACTTTAGGTTCATATTATAATTTCTTATTGTTGTTTCATTGTCGAGAAGGAACCTGAACGTAAGTGTTCAGCGTTTATACCATACTTATCCCGTACATGTGACTCATTTAAAGTTTCAACTTGATTGTGAAAGTCTAGTGAGCATTTCTCGATAACGAGACCAGCTGCTTCGCGAGCAAAAGGTCAAGAATTCTAGTGGATGCATTTCAAGTCCGTCACAATTCACCCTTTGGACTTGTGGGAATAACAGTGATATAGGTGTTTTGGACTCTGGCCACGTAGACCTATACCATGGACCTTATACCACATCAAATAGATGTAGTGAAGGTGATACAGAGAGAATTCAACTCTCTCAATCCATAACAAACGGTTGTTGGAACTGTCAGGCTGAGTGTGTCCAAGTGACATTGATAGTCAAAACACAAGGCCACCTGAATTCACACACCGAGGCAAAACCATTATTATACCTTTTGACAAGTCCAATAATCCGTGTCAGAGGCTCAGTAATGTTCAGGGTTTGTAATTGTTCTCTCTGTATTACCTCTTTTATCGTTTGTTAAAATCACCAAATAATCCCTCTGAACAGCCATGTTACCTTACGCAAAATATCAAGGTAATTTTTTATTTTTTTGACTCGACCGGCACCACTTCTTAGAATATGGGCCTTGGTAGGTCGGCGTTAGTAGTTTTATACCCAGTTTCACGGTTTTCGGTCACACCTATCCCTAGTTAGGCCAAAGTATCACTGTTTTCAGTACATATTCATTGATTCTCACAATGCACAATCCTTTCACTTGTTCCACTGCACCTTTCCTCTCTCAACCCTCGACTTGCTTCATGACCCAGGACAATTACTTTTTCACTTTAATATGTCTGCAAACAAAGACCATTGATTTCAAAGTTTAACCAACCATACAACTCTATGCACAGGGACTACTTTGAAACATTTCCCCCAAAAAAAACATTTAGTAGAAGAACTGTGCAGATTAAACTTTGGGTAACGGAATTTCGATAAACTCTTTCTCAGGTTTTTATGCGACCATGTTTTCCAAAAACTCTTAAATATCCACTCCGAATTAAGATTGAAAGATGTCTGCAGAAATAATGGAGACTGACAATGGCACCTTGAGTTTGAAGAAATCTCTAATTATTGAACTCCAGCAAGTGAGTTGGATTTACACCCAGTAACAGAATTTCATCATGGGTCTCTTGCCTGAACTAAACAGAAATTGATAAAAATGTAATTCTCCTCATGTTTTGACATCACAGCGCAGAACAGCAGAGTACAGTAGAGTACAATGCAGCACACCAGAGAGTACAGTACAATGTACGGTACTCTACTTTTCTGTACTGTACTACTGTAGTGTACTGTACCCTACTGTGCTCTACTCACTGTACTGTGCTTTGCTATCCAAACTTGTGAAATATACTCGTGAAGTATCTATGACGGGGTCCAGATTTGGTCCGGTCCGTCTGTGGACGTTATTAACATCAAGGCCAGGGTGGAATGACCAAATTTCATCTACTTTTCAACATCCATGGACCTCTGGCGTCGGTCCGTGCTCAGTGGTTGAGGATGCTGGTTACAGTCAATGGAAAGAGAGGGGACTCATGGGTAGGTGTCAGTGAGAGGTTGGGAGAGGTGACATTAAACTGGAGAGTGAGAGAGCGGGAGGGAGGAGTTTAATACTCTTTGTTTGACCACCAGACAACAGAAAGCTAAATAAAACCGGTGTGAGCTGAACATAACAGTATGCCAGTGGAAGAGAGACCAGTAGCAGGTGACCCAACTGTAGTTTGTGACTATGGTGATTTCCCAATGGTTACCAATTAATTTGTGGTATTTCCGTTACTGAATTACAAGTTTTTAAGTCTCTCAATTCATATACAAATTTGATATCAGTAAAATCACTAACTTATTTGTAGGTCTACCATTACTTGTTACTTATTTAAACTTTCATTATCCTCCATGAAGGAGAGAAATTGGAAAATATATTAAGGATATCTAGGTATTTGGGAAAGGAATTAAGGCAGTATTTCTTAAACTTACTGAAGGTAAACAATTTCTCAAACTAAATATGAATGTTGATTTTAGTTTGCAAGGGTCATCACATCAACACTTGTGTTTTGTGTATTTCTGATAGCTTTTTAAGTCTATTTCTGGTAGATATTTTGTATGACCCATTTTCCATCTGTTTATCCAGAAATCAAAGCCTTTATTTATAGCACATTTTTAAGATGGAAAATGTATCTACATCTTAATTTCCCCAAAATATAGACTCTCTTAGCTTTCATTTGACACCAAATGTGATACGCTCCTATGAACTAACAATTGTTAGTGCTCATGTGTCCTTTTTTTTTTAGAGGGAAATGCCCCCCCCACTGTTCAGACTGAGCAGACATCAACGAAACCCACTGGACTGGAAAACACCCATGTTGTGTAAAGAAAAGCTTTTTAAATGCAGGGTTTATAGGCTATATGGAGCGGCACATCCAACACAGTCCCTCTCTACCTCCTACCTTTTATGTTTTTTAAATTTAATTCTCTGAAGCTTTGTCCCAGGCCTGCCTTTACTTGTCTCGATCCTGCTGTTTGGGGAAGGAGATGTCTGTGTTTTAGAGAGAGAGAGCGAGAGATCTTCCTTCAGTGTTTCACCAGTCACTTTTTAAAGTGTACGGGTGAACCAAGGAAAGTATCAAGGAAAGGTGCACACTATTCAAGTTGGCGCCATTGAAAATGCAATGAGGTTCGAGCTTCTAAAATTGGACACAAGCCACTGACACACAGAGAGGCCTTACATTCAATAAGACAGTAAGTGAAAGGAGAAAGGTTGAGAAAGGTCAGGTTCAGAGAAAGACGTTCACTACACGATAACGATGATTTTAAAAGTGAATTAAAGGCATTGTTTAATGAACTGTTGCAATTTCTTCCAGCCAAACCTCTATTTCATGTAGATGACATGTTCTAGAAGGGTCCAGACCAGTAGTGGTGCGTGGGTAAAATCACTGAGGAAGCCAAGTCAGTAAATAAGCCACATTACAACTTATGTTGTGATAATTGCATTGTTTTGCTATATAACAACCGCGATATACAATCAGGCCATGACAACAGAAGACATCGATCACACAGCGGCAAAATAAATTCAACTACACGTTGCTCTCCGGTTTTGTGATGAAACAAACGTACATCTGTCCAGTGAAGTCCACAAAGCAAACGATGCATCCAAACAGATACTTTTGGTCATGTAGTGCATGTGGAAAACTGCTCTTTGAACATCTCATTCCAAAATCATGGGCATTAATATGGAGTTGGTCCTCCCCTTTGCTGCTATAACAGCCTCCACTTTTCTGGGAAGGCTTTCCACTAGATGCTGGAACATTGCTGCGGGGACTTGCTTACAGTCAGCCACAAGCATTCGTGAGGTTTGGCACAGATGTTGGGCGATTAGGCCTGGCTCGCAGTTGGCGTTCCAATTCATCCCAAAGACGTTCGATGGGGTTGAGGTCAGGGCTCTGTGCAGGCAAGTCAAGTTCTTCCACACCGATCTCAACAAACCATTTCTGTATGGACCTCGCTCTGCGCACGGGGCATTGTCATGCTGAAACAGGAAAGGGCCTTCCCCGAACTGTATCCACAAAGTTGGAAGCACAGAATCGTCTAGAATGTCATAGTATGCTGTTGCATTAACATTTCCTTTCACTAGAACTAAAGGGCCTAGCCCGAACCATGAAAAACGGCCAAAGACCATTATTCCTCCTCCACCAAACTTTACAGTTGGCACTATGCATTGGGGCAGGTAGCATTCTGTTGGCATCCTCCAAACCCAGATTCGGCCGTCGAACTGCCAGATGGTGATGCGTGATTCATCACTCCAGAGAACACAATTCCACTGCTTCAGAGTCCAATGGCGGCGAGCTTTACACCACTTCAGCCGATGCTTGGCATTGTGCAGCTGCTCAGCCATGGAAACCCATTTCATGATGCTCCCAATGAACAGTTCTTGTGCTGACGTTGCTTCCAGAGGCTGTTTGGAACTCAGTAGGGATAGACAATTTTTACTAGCTTCAGCACTCTGCGATCCCGTTCTAAGAGCTTGTGTGGCCTACCACTTTGTGGCTAAGCCGTTGTTGCTCCTAGACATTTGCACTTCACAATAACAGAACTTACAGTTGACGGGGACAGCTCTAGCAGGCAGAAATTTTACAAACTGACTTGTTGTAAAGATGGAATCCTATGATGCCACGTTGAATGTCACTGTGCTCTTCAGTAAGGCCATTCTACTGCCACTGTTTGTCTATGGAGATTGCATGGCTGTGTGCTCGATTTTATACCCGTCAGCAGCTGGTGTGGCTGAAATAGCCGAATCCACTAATTTGATGGAGTGCCCACATGCTTTTGGGTGTATTTATAGTGTATATCACCTGTAGAATGGTCAAACAAGTTCAAGTTTAGTGTTACTGCAAGTCAGCACAAATACAACAGTATTCCAGCACCATTTCAACTTAGTATTCCAGCATAAAATCAACAAGACTATATACAAACTTAAATATACCAAAAACAATTTAGTCCAATCAATGTTGCTAAATATCATGCTTCTGTCCATGGTACTGATTTGTGGTGTGTGCGCAAGTTAGACAAGACATGTTGACTCACCCTACTTGTTGTTGAAGGCCAATGCCATCCTCTCTTTCATGTTGGCAAAATGTTGATGGCTCTCTCATTGTTAGTTTTTGTTGTCATAGTCTGCCTAGCTAAAATGCTTGCTAGCCTGACTTCCTGGCATGGGCAACAATGAACCACTAAGTTAGCTAGGTTAACTTTAGCATACTTGGCTACAGATTGAACTTCCATCGTCTCAGGCCAGTGGCACAACAAATAAATGTATGTTTGGATCAGAATCGCCATCAAAATCATTGGCCTGTACAGAGAATGAAGTCAAAACCAGAAGTCCAAATCCCCATCTCCATCCATGGCTTAGGAAAGGGACGATTCAGAAAGTTAGCTACCACAGGACATCAACACAAGCAGACCAGAATCTGACACGTTTTTTTTTCTTCTGAAAATGGCGTTTTTCCTAGGAAGTGATTTTTAATTGGTCTGAAACTAAATCCAAACTGGCCACCAGGACAACCCACAGTTGCGCTCAGCTCAACGCTGATTGGTTAATTATTTTATAGTAGTTCTGTTATCAAGGGAGGCCAAATGCTTGTTGGCATCAGTCAATCAAACGCTACGGCGGCAACATGTTATACTCTTTTGGTCCAGATGGGTCCAGACATCCTGAGACGAGGGGCGCTGTTTCCCTCGCTCGGGTGATTTCTCCGCTGAGATTCAGCCACTTGCGAATTGACAGATGAGGAAAACACAGAGACGAAAAATACATTTTTATAAAAAAAATTGTTGGTCAAATATTTGGGGAAGCCCGGCTTCCCTTGGCTTCCACGAATACACGCCACTGGTCCTGACACACGCATTTTGTGATTTCACATGTTTTTGAGAAACTTACCCCAAACAGAAAGTCATTTCCTCATCCCTGTTGTGTAGTCTGGGGGGTCTGACAAAATGTAATCTAACGTTGCAGATACATTTCGGAATTCGCACAATTTCATGTGTAGAACATCTGAAGACCTGCATCACTATACTGATCGCGTTGCCGTTTCTAAAATGATGTATTTGGGTTTTTTTTGGGGGGGGGGGACCCCCATACTACAAGGATATGGAAGGGATTTGCTGTTTTGGGGTAAGTTTCTCAAAAACGTGAAATCACAAACGTGTCTGGATGCTTTAACAGGCCATTTACATCAAAAAATAGAGATTTGGTTGTAAAAAAAAATGTTAACGTGTCCATTTTAAGGGTGAAAGACACTTTCTATAGGTGTAGAGATTTTAAAAGATAAAAGCCTGCAACTTTGTTACAAATCAGTGAAGCTGATTGTACTTACTGTGTGAATGGAAGATGCTGATTGAACAGGATCATTGAAGAAGGTGCACACAGAGGAAGGCCTTGGATGCAGGCCAGAACTGGACTTCTGTTGAAAGTAAATACAGAGGAAGGTACAGCAGAGAGGAGCCTCTTCCTCTCGCATTCCCAGTACCAGCACACACACATACCTTGGGACCCCTTATCAGTCAGTCATTGACACCTCGGCCCTCAGATACACACAATCGGTCATAAACACATTGGCTCACGCACATTATATTTACACCCACTATAAATATACACTATAGTTTGAAATCACATGGGAAATTCCACACTAAGCATTGGTGGAGTCAAACTAAATTTAATGGCCCTTTTTAAAAAATGTTTTTAAAGAAGAACTACAGTTTAAGTACATCTTGGAACATGTTTTTCTTTTCTTCCCAGAGTGGATAAGTATCTGATATACTGGTGGTATACGGATGTGTTTTTGTTCAGGGTCCTTAGCGCCGCAACGCAGCACACTGAAAACATCCCCTGTGTTGCTCTGCACTCCCAGACACACACTGGCAGTCTCTCGCTACTTACACACTCGTTCTCACACACATCAACATTCCCAAATTCACTGAGGAGAATTACGAGGGCAGTTTGGACATTTAGCCCGTAGTGGCAGCATGTGAGGTATTCAGGCCAGGATGTAAAGACATTTTGAACTTGATAAACTCCTGAGTTGTAACCCGTATTTCTATAAGTCTGGCATGTTGACTTTCGTCATCTGTAGCAGGGGCTGCTGCGGCAATAGAGTAGCTTTGCCAGTCGAGTCTATTGTCAGAGACAAACAATACTAGGCTAAAGTGTGCTGATCTAGGATCAGGTCCCCCTATCCTTGTCATCTTTTTCACAATGATCTAGGAAGGCAAAACTGATTCTAGATCAGTACTGCTCCTCTGAGATGCTGTATGAATACAGGCCCTGATATGGACATTTTGAAAGAAAATCCAAGAGGTATTGTATGTAAATTAAATGGTTAGAGATACCAATGGGGCTTGACCGTTGTGGCCAGTTAGTCACTTTTTGCTAAGTGGTAGCTTTACTTTGTAGTTTACTGGGTAAATAGGTCATGGGATGAGTAGGAGGAGATGGTACTCGTAAATTCAAATCAATAACTCATCTGCATATTCAAACCTGAAAGCAAACTATATTCTGTTTTGTGAAGTAAATAGCCTCCAACTGGAATGAGATCCTGGTCTTGGAGATAGAAACAGGTTGGATGCTAAATGTAGCCACAAATCGATTGAATAAATAACCTTGCTGTAGGTCAATTCCCATCTTCTATTTTCAATCAATCCGTAATAAAAAATAAAGTAGAACACAAAGTTGATAGCCGTTCTTGTTTGTCGCTGTTGGATGAAACGACAACATTCCAATCCCCAATCTACAGTAGCAAACGCAGCCGACAGACAGTGGCAAGGAAATACTCCCTCGGCCTCAATAGGCACAAACCTGTCCTTTTTCTCCTTTTCACTGACCGCTTCAATACCAGTGTGTTGCTGCCTAACAGGAATCACCTGTGATTGGGTGGCAGTGCCAGGTTCTGTGGAGGCTGTCAGGGCAGGGCTCAGCTGCTTTCCCATTGGAACAGTGTCTGGCGGACTGTGATAAGAGTGCAGTAGGCCCAGGAGGGGTGAGGGTAGCTGGCCTCTCCTCTAGCTCTGTGTTCCCTTCTCTTTATTTTGGAAAGGCCGGGCAAGCTGCATCCTGAGATCCCAGGGTCTGATTGGCATAGGGAGGGAGGGGGGCAGGTAGGAGCTGGCACGGGATTCCCATACACACACTGTTGGCTTGGATACACGCATGCATGGATATACACACACACACACACACACAACTAATAGTTCCAGAATAATATGCTGTGTGGAACAGAGAGCAGGAGGATGAGGGCCTGGACAACACAACTCCAGTGAATGAGAGGAGTGAGGGACCAAACGAGACACTAAGGTCACACCACAGAAGATGTGGAGAGAGAGTTCCAAAACCCAGGGAATCAGGGAGAGGTCTTTTCCAGGCTTCCAGCTAGTTCTCTCACTGGCTTGGTTTGGCATCTTTTCTAAAGTGAGCCGATGGAGAATTCTTACCATTGGTTGATATTTGGCTAGAACGATTTGACTAATTGTCCTGTTGTTATGCTTCTCTGTACATCCTGTATGCTTCTCTGTACCTGAGCATTTGTATGTGTGCATGCAGCTGTTGTACCAGAGTCGAGCAGGGGAGGCTGCTGAGGGGAGGACGGCTCATAAAGATGGCTGGAACAGCACAAACATAGTGGCATCAAACGCATTGAAAACACGTTTGATACCACTCCACTTATTCCAATCCAGCCATTAACCATGAGCCCGTCCTCCCCAATTAAGGTGGCACCAACCGGTGGAGTCGTGGTATGCTTATCATTACCGCTACATTTTTGTCGTCTCTCTCAGTAAGTTGAAACCGATTTTGATCTGTTCCAGTGCCGTTCTGCGCGATTGTGCAAACATTAGTGAACATTTCTTGTCAATCAAACCTTGATAAGCTAGCTTAACTAGCTAGATCAATGCACGACACGGGACCATCACATTGTACTATGTTGCATAAAGGGGGCCGTCTTTCAAAAAAAAGTAGGAAGTAACCGCCCACTTATACACCAGCCACCTCTGACCCGACCTCCTGACCTCTACACCCTGTGAGGTTGACCGCGGTTTGACTCCCAGGGTCTGAGTTTCCTAGGATACCAGAGAGGCCGGCGCGAAAGGGCCGACTCCGCCACAAAATCTGTCAGCGCGAGAATAAAGCACGAAGCAGGCCAAGTTAGTCTTTTTCTGTATGGAGGTCAACAAGAGTGTCACATTAAGTCAACATTAACATTGTATTGCTCATTTGCTCAAGTGAGGCTTATTTGATCAAATAGAGGTTTCGTAATATTTAGGTTGTTACAAATATCCTGATTTAAGTGGACGCACGTGGCATCCTGGCAACTTTGAGTTAAAATACAGTGCCTTGCGAAAGTATTCGGCCCCCTTGAACTTTGCGACCTTTTGCCACATTTCAGGCTTCAAACATAAAGATATAAAACTGTATTTTTTTGTGAAGAATCAACAACAAGTGGGACACAATCATGAAGTGGAACGACATTTAATGGATATTTCAAACTTTTTTAACAAATCAAAAACTGAAAAATTGGGGGTGCAAAATTATTCAGCCCCTTTACTTTCAGTGCAGCAAACTCTCTCCAGAAGTTCAGTGAGGATCTCTGAATGATCCAATGTTGACTTAAATGACTAATGATGATAAATACAATCCACCTGTGTGTAATCAAGTGTCCGTATAAATGCACCTGCACTGTGATAGTCTCAGAGGTCCGTTAAAAGCGCAGAGAGCATCATGAAGAACAAGGAACACACCAGGCAGGTCCGAGATACTGTTGTGAAGAAGTTTAAAGCCGGATTTGGATACAAAAAGATTTCCCAAGCTTTAAACATCCCAAGGAGCACTGTGCAAGCGATTAATATTGAAATGGAAGGAGAATCAGACCACTGCAAATCTACCAAGACCTGGCCGTCCCTCTAAACTTTCAGCTCATACAAGGAGAAGACTGATCAGAGATGCAGCCAAGAGGCCCATGATCACTCTGGATGAACTGCAGAGATCTACAGCTGAGGTGGGAGACTCTGTCCATAGGACAACAATCAGTCGTATATTGCACAAATCTGGCCTTTATGGAAGAGTGGCAAGAAGAAAGCCATTTCTTAAAGATATCCATAAAAAGTGTCGTTTAAAGTTTGCCACAAGCCACTTGGGAGACACACCAAACATGTGGAAGAAGGTGCTCTGGTCAGATGAAACCAAAATTGAACTTTTTGGCAACAATGCAAAACGTTATGTTTGGCGTAAAAGCAACACAGCTCATCACCCTGAACACAACATCCCCACTGTCAAACATGGTGGTGGCAGCATCATGGTTTGGGCCTGCTTTTCTTCAGCAGGGACAGGGAAGATGGTTAAAATTGATGGGAAGATGGATGGAGCCAAATACAGGACCATTCTGGAAGAAAACCTGGGACTGGGACGGAGATTTGTCTTCCAACAAGACAATGATCCAAAACATAAAGCAAAATCTACAATGGAATGGTTCAAAAATAAACATATCCAGGTGTTAGAATGGCCAAGTCAAAGTCCAGACCTGAATCCAATCGAGAATCTGTGGAAAGAACTGAAAACTGCTGTTCACAAATGCTCTCCATCCAACCTCACTGAGCTCGAGCTGTTTTGCAAGGAGGAATGGGAAAAAATTCTGTCTCGATGTGCAAAACTGATAGAGATATACCCCAAGCGACTTACAGCTGTAATCGCAGCAAAAGGTGGCGCTACAAAGTATTAACTTAAGGGGGCTGAATAATTTTGCACGCCCAATTTTTCAGTTTTTGATTTGTTCAAAAAGTTTGAAATATCCAATAAATGTCGTTCCACTTCATGATTGTGTCCCACTTGTTGTTGATTCTTCACAAAAAAATACAGTTTTATATCTTTATGTTTGAAGCCTGAAATGTGGCAAAAGGTCGCAAAGTTCAAGGGGGCCGAATACTTTCGCAAGGCACTGTATGTGTGTATATATATATATATTGGAGTTGTGCCTGTTGTTCACATGCCCTCTCATGAACTAGAATTATCTGCCTCCTTCCGCCTTTGCTGACCATGTATTCCCATTGTTAGAGCAGACAGTCCAAAACCTAGATCGTCTTTGAGGAGGCTGAGCTAATGGAGGTTAAACTTCAACGACTGATGTTAGTGTTGTCAGCTTCACTGCCTCTTGTGAAGACCGAGAGAGACTTGTAGCTATGTTGTACCATTGTTGTTTTGTATAGGTGAATTTAGCTGTTACGCACTTTAGCTGCCAAGAGGAAAATACTCAATGACTAGACTTGGTGTATGTTATGAAGAACCCCATTGACAGAGCAATCCCTTAACGCGCCCTTCTTAAGAGGAGGCCTAGGGTCTGAGGAGAACTTGTCTTTTATAATGCCAAGTAACTAAATGCCCTGTTAATACCACATCAACTCTAATATGTTTCAGGTTAATCACGAGTTGTGTTCTCTTGCAAGTTGCTGTTTTGCTGCTTTTCGTCCATATCTCTCTGTGTCTCCCTCTCTCTTTCTCTCTCTTTCGGTTTCTCTCTCTCTCTCCATCTCCCTCTATCACTATGTCAGTGTTAGAGGTTGCCAGACTGTCTGTCAGCCTATGGCTCTGTCCCTCAGGGGACAAAGCTCCCGTTCTTCGTGGGGAAAGCCCCCTCCCCTGTCGGAATTCTCCCTCGCCTACGGGCAGAGAGCAGAGCCGGCCCAAACACACAGGAGGGGAGGGCAGATAGAGATGAAATCAAATACAATTGTATTGGTTGCGTACACACATTTTGCAGATGTTATTCCAGGTGCAGTTTCTAGTTCCAAACAGTGCAGTAATACCTAACAATACACACAAATCCCCAAAACATTAAGACATATCAGAATGAGCCATGTCTGAGTCCAGAATAGAAATATATCTATATAATGGCTTGAATAGACAGTATATGAATATAAAATATGTGTACAGCAGTAGTTCTATAGGATGAGGCTTGACTAGAATACATATGAAGTGGTTATAACAGCATGTGAACGCTATTAAAAAGTGACCCGTGTTTAATGACCATGTACATAGGGCAGCGGTATCTAAGGTGTAGGTTAGAGCAATGGTTCCCACACACACACACACACCGACCATAACATCAGCCAACAGCCATGATCATATAGGGAACTCGGTGCAGCTTTCAACTTACTCTTAAAAGTTGTAAAAATAAATTGGGTAGTGCATCATCACTTTTCCTCTTCTCATGTCAGTCACTGCTGCCCTTTTCTATAGACAGCATTTTATAACTTGTCAGAAATGTCCAGATCAACTAGGGTTGAAGGTTTTACATTTTTACAATTTTTTTTAGGCCATATTGTTGTAATTTTTGTTGTCACTCAAATATCACATCAATACACATTTGACACGGCAACCTGCATAGAATCGCTCTAAAATGTGCTTTTAAAACTGCAACATTTTCTTTGCACCCCATGACAGAATGTGTAGAATTGCAGGAAATAAGCTTTAAAACCTGCAAAATTCTCTCCACCAAGAAGAGGGGGGTGAACAGTTTGTGTCAAGAACAATGCTTGTGCCCATAGAAATAGATGTGGCGCCCTCGCACGCAGGGGAGGGGCACGAGATGTTTCCCAATGCTGGAAGAGGGGGGTGCCTGAGTGAAAAAGTTTGGGAACCCCTGGGCTAGAGTTCCGGCTAGTAACAGTAACTAAGGTTCTCACCCTCTCCATCGATGGGGGTGTGCTCTCTCTGCTGTCTCCTGAAGTCCACGATCAGCTCCTTCGTTTTGTTGAGGGAGAGGTTATTATCCTGGCACCACTCTGCCAGGGTCCTCCCCTCCTCCTGTAGGCTGTCTCATTGTTGGTAATCAGGCCTACCATTGTTAAGTCGTCAGGAAACTTGATGATTTGAGTTGGAGACTTGCGTGGCCACGCAGGAGGGGGCTGGGCACGCACCCTTGTGTTGCGGTAGGGTTAACATGTTTAAATATCTTACATCAGCGCCAAAGAACGAGAGCTCACAGTCCTCGTGGTGCGGCGGTGGCCCGAGTCGGTGTTTTCCTCAAAGGTGTTAACTTGTCCCGGAGCGAGGTGTCGGTGTCCGTGACGTGTCCGAGCCGCTGAATTGCGACCCCACCTTGTCCTTGTACTGTCGTGTTGCCTCTTTATTGACTTTACAGAGGGAATATCTGGTCTGTAGACGTCCATGTTCCCACTTACCCTGCCGTGCTTAAATGCAGTGGTTCGCGCATTCAGTTTTGAGAGCGAGGGAGATATGGAAGCATGGAAAGAGAGTGTAGTGAAGTGATGGGGTAAGAAGAGAGAGAGAGAGAGAGATGAACAGTAGTTTGGTGCAGCTGGCCACTTTTTATGAATTACAGGTCAATGTCATGCTACTAATGAATTGAGTCAAGCTGGCAACACAGGTGAGCTTCTTATGTGTGCGTCCTGCCAACAGAGATTTAGGATTTCATGATACCCCCGGCCCTTATTCCGTTACCCCTTTTCCTTTCGAGATATGCCCGCTGAACACCCAAAATCTGTGTGCAACTCGCTACACTTCTTGGATCGACGTGCCTCTGAAGAATGCAAACGTGTGTTCTCTCATAAGCTGCTGTGGAAATGAAATGGGGCCACAGCCCTTCCTTGGTGGTGCGTGAAGTGCATGTCAGTGTCAGTCTCATCCACAGTTAAGATGTCAATAGCCCGAGTGCCCCTAAATAAGAGAACACGATATTTTTCTTCCCACATAGAGCAGTTGAGCTTCCTTTCCATATAGATATTCTGTTGTAGATAGGCTTGGCTGGTTTACATGTCTAGGGTCATTTCAGTGACTACCTACTCTCTTTCTTTCTTTCTCTCTCTCTGAACAACAAACAATACTAAACAGAGTCCCGTTGCCATGGGTATGTAGCTGCCGTGTCGCAGGCGTCTTTGTTTGGTTGCCCTGTCTGTGTCAGGAGGTTGTCTGGGGCTGGGCAGGCTAGCAGGGACCAACTCTGGGTCTAGTGCCACATGTCCTTGTTCACCTTATTCCCAATGAGTGACCAGTTAACTGTTACTATATCCTTACATAGGCCTGCAGACAGGACAAGTCGTGTAATGCACCCACACTGCTCGCGCGCGCCAACGAGATTCTGTGATGCCAAGGACTAAAATATAAGTAATTCCTATTTCTGACGCAGATCGCACTGAAAAATGTATTTTGCGTCGCTCGCGCATGCGACGTGTCTGGTCTGGTCAGCATGTTAAACTTCTAGTCTGGTACATCGGTTTAGTGAAACCCGAGATATGTCATGCCGTGGATGTCCATTTAAAAAAAAATGTGTTTATTTATTTAACCAGGTAGGCTAGTTGAGAACAAGTTCTCATTTACAACTGCGACCTGGCCAAGATAAAGCAAAGCAGTGCGACACAAACAACAACACAGAGTTACACATGGAATAAACAAGCGTACAGTCAATAACACAATAGAAAAAAAAGAAAGTCCATATACAGTGAGTGCAAATGGCGTGAGGAGGTAGGCAATAAATAGGCCATAATAGTGAAGTAATTACAATTTAGCAGATTAACACAAGTGATAAATGAGCAGATGATGATGTGGAAGTAGAGATACTGGTGTGCAAAAGAGCAGAAAAGTAAATAAAAACAATATGGGGATGAGGTAGGTAGATTGGGTGGGCTATTTACAGATGGACTATGTACAGCTGCAGCGATTGGTTAGCTGCTCAGATAGCTGATGTTTAAAGTTAGTGAGGGAGACATAAGTCTCCAGCGATAGTTATTTTGATTATTTTTTGCAATTCGTTCCAGTCACTGGCAGCAGAGAACAGGAAGGAAAGGCGGCCAAATGAGGTGTTGGCTTTGGGGGTGACCGGTGAGATATACCTACTGGAGCATGTGCTACGGGTGGGTGTTGTTATCATGACCATTGAGTTGAGATAAGGCGGAGCTTTAGAATGGTTACATACAAGACCGGTTCACTGTTTGTGGTTCCAGCAGCCAGTGATATTGAGGGGAGAATGGTGTGGTCATGTGTTGGGAGGGGCCAAAGGGTGTCTTAATTGAGGATGTACTCTGCCTCAACACAGGAAATGGAGGAAGAATATTGAGCGTTCTGATGCTGCTAAAACGCTGTCTATGTCTGTACGTCTCGATCATTTTTCTTTTTAGTTACTGCAAGTTATTCAAGCCGCCACAGGTCACAACCCTGGCAGACACTCGACTCGGTCAGTTTATTGTCGATAACAACCAACCCTCTCTCATCGGCGCGACTGATTTGATTCACTCACCCATATATCCCACATTCCTCTCCAGCTGTCTCAATAAGTTGCCGGAAGCCAAATGACCCCTGTTAACCCCTGTTTCTAAAAATAGGATTCGGCTTAATCTGCCTCGTAAAGCACCCTCTGTTTCGAGGAAGGGCCAGAGCCCTTTGGTCCAATTGGCGTCACTTCCTGGAGGTTAGGTCACAAGAGCAGACCGAGAGGAAATGGAGGTTATTGCCCAGAGCTTGGCTGTGTCCCAAATGCCACCCTATTGCCTATACCTATGACCATGGCCCATTGGGCTCTGGTCAAAAGTAGTACATTATGTCAGAAATAGGTTGCTATTTGGGACGTAAGCTTGTTTTGAAATGTGCTCAACACTAGTTGACTGACAAACTAGTTAGGTTTCATTGAAGAGAGTACAATAGATTAGTGTGGTAAGTATTTATCCCATCGAGGGGCTGTATACTAAAGGAGAACAACAACAACAAGAGGATGGAATGAATGGAGACTTGTTTTATTGTTGTTTACATTTCTGCTACAAGGAGGACGAGCCAATGAAAAGTCGATCGATCCAGTTTGGTTTGGTTTTTAATTTAGTCGCCTGATAACTACTAAGACCATGGGTTTTCGTGGAAATCCTATGAAGAACAGGAAGTCCATGGAAGTTTTTCTGACGCACATAAATGACAAAAAAAAAATGGTTGATTCTCCAGAAAGACAATACAGAGATGCAAAGGGACGGAGGGCATTTGTCTGGTTCTCATCCCACAATCTCATGCCATGGATCTGTGGCACGTCTGTTCACATTGAACACAGCTCCCATACCTGTGTCTGTGCTTTTAGATACGCCAATGGTATCTCTGTGTACAGTATGTATGTTTAATTGACACTGTGGGTGTGTTCCTATGGTATCTCTGTGTACAGTGTGTATGTTTTAATTGACACTGTGGGTGTGTTCCAATGGTATCTCTGTGTACAGTATGTATGTTTAATTGACACTGTGGGTGTGTTCCCATGTGTGAACATGTGTCCACTGTTCTCTCTCTCTGTCTTTCTAGTTGTTGAAATGCGTGTGTGTGTGTGTGTGTGTGTGTGTGGCCGAGCCTGCACAGTGTGAAGTGATGGTGCCAGAGGTTCATTGTGAGAGCTGAGCCTTTTCACAATACCCCCCCCCCCCACCCCACCCCACACTCTTGTGATGCATTCCTTTGTGACGTCAAACACGGCGCAGCGGCCGGCCTGCCAGGCAGAGCACAGGATGTGAGCAGAGGGAGGGAGCCAGAGACTATAGCGTTTGTGCGTGTGTGTGTGTGCGACAGAAAGAGAGGCCCGATACAGAGAGGGAGAAGGCAAGAGACGACAGACAGAAAGAAAACATGCACTTATACACTGAAAAAAACAGAAAGTGTCTGGAAATAGCAGAAGGCTTACTTCCCCATTTAAAAAAAATAAAAAATAAATGATTCCATAATTCCGACTCTCTGTCTTTCTCTCTGGACGTTGGCTGCCCGTCTCTCACCCTGAGGTTACCCATTTGGACTGCCAAAGGGGAGGGCATAGACCCGTCCTAACACATGCGTGTCATTCTAAGGCGTATTTCCAGAGCTTTCGCCTCTTCTCACCTCGCACGCGAGAGGAGGGAGGATGCCTGACCTCAGGTTTGCATGCTGAGGCGGAATAGGCTAATCCAAGGCCTCTCAATGCAGGCTGATTGTGCCTAGCATGTATTGCCCGTGCATAGCATAGCTAACCATCACGTGAAGACGTGCAGGTACAAGGTGGCCGAGAAGATGAGTATCAGGACATAAAATGAACGTGCCTCTGTATTCCATTAGCTCAGTTCTATTCCAGAGCGTATCATTCTAGATATCTATGATGAAAGGATGATATGTGCCCATTGTCTTGTTATAGAGCGGGATGTTACTGTATAGATATAGGTCTTATCAGTGTTCCTTTCTTCTTCTAAGTCTGATCTCACCGATCTAAAAGAATAAAGGGAAGAGGATGTGAAAGGCGTGTGTGTGTGTGTGTGTGTGTGTGTGTGTGTGTGTGTGTGTGTGTGTGTGTGTGTGTAGGGGGGGTCACGATGTGGCTTAATACTTAGTTATGAAAAGTTCTAAATCCCCTTTTGCAATGATGCATTATAATTACTTCATGCATTTCATAGTTTAATAAGAGTGTTGGAGAAATCTTTTTATTTTTTTCCTTCACACCCACCTTGCTTCATACGGTCGGGACGAGTGTAAATATTATTTAGGTTTTGCTTGTCTTTTCCTAGTAGCACGGATTCTGCTGACAGTTGCTTTATTGCTGAAAGTGTTTACTTTACTATGACTGTGGTTGTCGTCCCTTGGAACCTTAAGTTGAACGCGCTTAACTGTAAGTTGCGCTGGCTCAGATCATCTGCCACGTCTCTAAAATGTAAGTGTTTTTTAAAGGAGGATGTCTCAATCAAAGCGTCTCTTGCTCTCTTCTCTCTCTCTCTCTGTCTCTCTGTCTCTGCCTGTCTCTCTCTCTGTCTCTGTCTCTGTCTATCTCTCTGACTCTCTCTCTCTCTCTCTCCCAGTCCTCCTGGCCCAGCCTATGGAGAATGATTGTATGGAAGGGATAACCCTGAAGATCACAGACTTTGGCCTGGCGCGGGAGTGGCACAATACCACCAAGATGAGCACGGCGGGCACTTACGCCTGGATGGCGCCGGAGGTCATCAAGTCCTCCACCTTCTCCAAGGGCAGCGACGTCTGGAGGTAAGGGGGCTTGTAGGTGTGTGTGTTTGTGGGGGGGTGGAGCAGTACATGATGACGAGAGATGCCAACTTCCCTGTTGAGAGATGCCAACTTCCCTGCTAAAATAATTGAATTAAAAATAAAGATGTATGACGAGACTATTTATGAGGCAGGACTGTGGGAACTTGTCCCCCTCTCCACCTTCTCTGACAGTGATATAATAGGGATGGGTTGCAGGAGGGGTACAGCCATGTGATAGCAGCAGCACTTCAAAGCCTGCTCTGTGCTTTGTGTGAGACGTGTCAGGCACACTGTCCTATTGTCCCCCTGCATGGAGCTAGAGAGGGAGAGAGGTAGGCCACACAGCAGACCTGACCACAACCGTTTATCTGTGAAGGGTGTGTTTTTTTTTTTCTTCTCTTTTCTGTGTGTATGTGTATTAGTGCGCATGCATTTTCGTACCAGCGCCACACACAGGAAGTGTATCCAAAATAGCACACTGTACACACAACACACACATCTCTTTCTCATGCTCTCCTAAGACACTTCACTATTCCCAAACTAGCTTTTTCTGTTTTACTTTGCATATGTTAATGAGAGGGTGTTATGAACCTGGTATGAAAATGAGGGCCAATATTGACCTCTTCTATTCTCCTTTATCCATCTCCGTGGCTGTGTCCCAAAATGGCTCCCTATGTCCTTTTATAGTGCACTATTTAGGAAATAGGGTGCGATCTGGACATGCTGTAGTCCTTCTTCATAAAGCTGTAGATTTCCGATGCTGGCAAAAACAGAGCCGCGGAGTGGCAGAGTAATTAAAGGACTATATTAAAACGCTGCAGGCTACACTCCCCACTTACAAGACAGCCTACAGCGCTTTCGGAAGAGCGTGTGTGTGGAACTGTGAAATTGAATCAAATCAAATGTTATGTCACATGCGTCGAATCAAAGATGGACCTTACAGTGAAGTTCTTACAACTCTTAACCAACGATGCAGATTTAAGAAAAATAAATGTTCAACTATTTACTAGAATAAGCTGAAGTAAAAAATAAAATAAATAATAAATAAAAGGAAAAAAAGGTTAAAAAAAAGAAAATAAAGTAACAAATAATTAAAGAGCAAGAATAAAATAATAGCGAGGTTGTATACAGGGGGTACCGGTTCAGAGTCGACGTGCGGGGGCACTGGTTAGTCCAGGTAATTGAGGTAATATGTACATGTAGATAGAGGTAAAGTGACAATGCATAGATAATAAACAGAGAAACAGCAGCATAAAAATGGGGGGGTACAATACAAATGGTCTGGGTAGCCATTTGACTAGCTGTTCAGGAGTCTTATGGCTTAGGGTTAGAAGCTGTTAAGAAGCCTTTTTTGACCTAGACTTGGCGCTCCGGTACCGTTTACCGTGCGGTAGCAGAGAGAACAGTCTATGACTAGGGTGGCTGAAGTCTTTGGCAATTTTTAGGGCCTTCCTCTGACACCGCCAGGTATAGAGGTCCTGGATGGCAGGAAGCTTGGCTCCAGTGATGTACTGGGCCGTTCGCACTGCGCTCTGTAGTGTCTTGCAGTCGGAGGCCGAGCAGTTGCCATACCAGGCGGTGATGCAACCAGTCAAGATGCTCTCGATGGTGCAGCTGTATAACTTTTTGAGGATCTGATGACCCATGCCAAATATTTTCAGTCTCCTGAGGGGGAATAGGTGTTGTCGTGCCCTCTTCACGACTATCTTGGTGTGTTTGGACCATGATAGTTTGTTGATGTGGACACCAACAAACTTAAAGCTCTCAATCTGCTCTACTACAGCCCTGTCGATGAGAATGGGGGCATGCTCGGTGTGTGTGTGTGTGTTAGAGGTCGACCGATTTATGATTTTTCAACGCCGATACCGATTATTGGTGGACCACAAAAAGCCGATGTAGATTAATCGGCCAATTTTTTATTTTTGTTATGTATTTGTAATAATGACAATTACAACAATACTGAATGAACACTTATTTTAACTTAATATAATACATCAATTTAGCCTCAATAAATAATGAAACGTTCAATTTGGTTTAAATAATGCAAAAACAAAGTGTTGGAGAAGAAAGTAAAAGTGCAATATGTGCCATGTAAGAAAGCTACATTTTAAGTTCCTTGCTCAGGACATGAGAACATATGAAAGCTGGTGATTTCTTTTAACATGAGTCTTTAATATTCCCAGGTAAGTAGTTTTAGGTTGTAATTATATGCTAATTTCTCTCTATACCATTTGTATTTCATATACCTTTGACTATTGGATGTTCTTATAGGCACTTTAGTAGTAACAGTGTAACAGTATAGCTTCCGTCCCTCTCCCTCGCTCCTCCCTGGGCTCGAACCAGGAACACAACGACAACAGCCACCTTCGACGCAGTGTTACCCATGCAGAGCAAGGGGAACAACCTCTCCAAGTCTCAGAGAGTGACGTTTGAAACACTATTAGCGCGCACCCTGCTAACTAGCTAGCCATTTCACATCGTTACACACGCAAGAGAAGTGACACAATTTCACCTGGTTAATATTGCCTGCTAACCTGGATTTATTTTAGATAAATATGCAGGTTTAAAAATATATACTTCTGTGTATTGATTTTAAGAAAGTCATTGGTGTTAGGTACACGTTGGAGCAACGCCAGTCCTTTTTTGCGAATGCGCACTGCATCGATTATATGCAACTCAGGACACACTAAATAAACTAGTAATATCATCAACCATGTGTAGTTATAACTAGGGATTATGATTGATTAAGTTGCTAGCTAGCAACTTACCTTGGCTTCTTACTGCATTCGCGTAACAGGCAGGCTCCTCGTGAGGCAGGTGGTTAGAGCGTTGGACTAGTTAACCGTAAGGTTGCAAGATTGAATCCCTGAGCTGACAAGGTAAAAATCTGTCGTTCTGCCCCTGAACAAGGCAGTTAACCCACCGTTCCTAGGCTGTCATTGAAAATAAGAATGTGTTCTTAACCGACCTGCCGAGTTAAATAAAGGTATACATTTTTTTTTATGGCCAAAATCGGCGTCCAAAATGACCGATTTCCGATTGTTATGAAAACTTGATATCGGCCCTAATCAATCGGACATTCCGATTTTAATCGGTCGACCTCTAATGTATGCATGTGACCCACCCCATGTTTTTATTGTAGTAAGCTAATAGGTATTGCTTTATTCCCTATTTTTGTCTTTATGCATGTTTTAGAGAAGCGTAATGCTCTTCCATGACCGTCATTATTGCATATAATAAATACATAAATTATTATATTAAAAACGTATAGCATAGTTGGCATCCCTCCACTTCAGTTGTTGATATCATTTGCATGCACTGTATGTGTGTGCTATGTATGTATCATCAATGTACTGTATGTATAGCATCCAACTCATTCCATTCCACATATTTATTTCCAACACTGGCACACCTGATTCAACGTGTCAATCAATGGCTTCATGATTAGTTGACTAATTGAATCCGATGTGATTTAATACCAGAAAGACCAGGGACTGGTTAGAGAAATTTCCCTAACCTTCCATTGATGCCTCCTCTCCCCCTCTCTCCTCCCCAGCTATGGTGTTCTTCTGTGGGAGTTGCTGACAGGAGAGGTTCCCTACAGGGGCATAGATGGCTTGGCTGTGGCCTACGGAGTGGCTGTTAACAAACTCACCCTCCCCATCCCCTCCACCTGCCCAGAACCCTTTGCCATGCTCATGGCAGGTAAGAGTCCTTTTTGCGTGCCTGCGTGTGTGTGTGTTTTAAATTTGGTGCAACCATAATTCTCTCTTCTCCATTTCCTCAAACCTGGAGGCTGAATTTCAAAAAGAATGTTGCGTAAAATGTCAGATTTGGTCACGCGCAGGAAAAACATTCCGAGCTGCTGGTTAGGTTGTGCAATACATTGAGGCTGCTGCTCAAGGATGTTGTTAGTTTGAGGTGATTGTTAGATTTGTTAAAGGCACTAAAGAAATAATTTGATCATCAGTCGTGTAAACGGACTTGACAATGCCTAGCCAAATTACAGCCATAATGCGCTTTAAGTTGTAGATTTGTTTGTGCATGAATTGTGTCATGTCCTGACCTTACAGGGTTATGTAAGCTTTGCTAGTGGAGTACCTGTAATTGGCATGTTATTATAATTTGTCTAAACTCAATGTGTCTGCCTTCAGAGTGCTGGGATCAGGACCCACACCACAGGCCCAACTTTGCCTCCATCTTGGTTCAGCTGACGGCTTTGGAGAGGCAGGTGGTGGAGGAGATGCCTCAGGACTCCTTTCATTCCCTACAGGAGGACTGGAAACTGGAGATCCAGGACATGTTTGATGAGCTCCGGGCCAAGGAGAAGGTGAGGGGAAACGGGTGTCTTTTAGAGCGAGGCTGGGAGACCGTGACTGAATGGTTATTGTGTGTGTGTTTTTTTAAATAGAAATGGAGAAGTATGAGTGTGCTTGTTATTGATGCACGCAACTGGAGCACCCCTTTACCCCATAATGTCAACGTGGAATAAAACATGTAAAAATCAAATGTCTTGAGTCAATAAGTATTCAACCCCTTTGTTATTGCAAGGGTAAATACGTTCAGGAGTAAATATGTGCTTAAGAAATCTCAAAAAGTTGCATGGACTCATTCTGTGTTCAATAATAGTGGGTAGCATGATTTTTGAATGACAACCTTAACTCTGTAGCCTACACATTATCTGTAAGGTTCAACCACAGATTCAACCGCAAAGACCAGGGAGATTTTTCAATACCTCACAATGAAGGGCACCGATTTTGGTAGATGGGTAAAAAAATTAAACATATCCCTTTTGAGCATGGTGAAGTTATTAATTAGACTTTAGATGGAGTATCAATACACCCAGTCACTACAAAGATACGGGTGTCCTTCTCCTTCCTAACTCAGTTGCTGGAGAGGGAGGAAACTGCTCAGGGATTTCACCCATCATGTTATGGGTATGCTTGTCATCGGCAAGAGCGAGGGAGTTTTTCGGGGATAAGAATAAACAAAATACTGCTATAAGTAAAGGCAAAATCTTATAGGAATACCTGGTTGTCTGCTTTCCAACAGACACTGGGAGAGGAATTCACCTTTTTAAAAAGGACAGCAACCTTAAACAGAAGGCCAAATCTACACTGGAGTTGCTTACCAAGACAACATTGAATGTTCCTAAGTGGCCTAGTTATACAGTTTTGACTTAAATCGGCTTGAAAATCTACGGCATGACTTGAAAACGGCTGTCTAGCGATGATTAACAATCAACTTCAACTTGAAGAATTTTGTGCAATCCAGGTGTGCAAAGCTCTTAGAGACTTTCCCTCAAACTCACTGCTGGCCGCCAAAGGTGCTTCTACAAAGTATTTACTCGGGTGGGAATACAGATACTTCTGTATTTAATTTTCTGTTAATTTGCAATCATTTCTAAGAACATGTTTTCACTTCGTCATTATGGGTTATTGTGTGTAGATGGGTGAGAATTATATTTAATCCATTTTGAATTCAGGCTGTAACGCAACAAAATGTCAAGGGGTATGAACTTTCTGAAGGCCCTATGTATGTGTGTGTGTTAATAAACACAACTTGTATTGTTTTGTGTGTGTTTTACGTGTTTGCTATAAACGCTAACACCGCAATAACAGCAGTAACTACAACCGAGATCTCACCCGTCTCCAGGAGCTGCGTTGTCGCGAGGAGGAGCTGAAGCGCGCGGCGGTGGAGCAGAAGTCCCACGAGGAGTTCCTCAGGCAGAGGGAGCAGCAGCTGGCCCAGTGGGAGCAGGATGTGTTCGAGAGGGAGCTCAGTCTCCTCATCCTGCACATGAACAACCAGGAGAAGCCCAACGTCAAGAAGAGGAAGGGAACCTTCAAGAAGCACAAGTTGAAGGGCAGTAAGAACGGAGAGAAGATCAGCATGCCCCAAGGTGAGGGGGGGGGGGGGGTTTCGGGGGTGTCTTGAAATATTGGTCAGTTGGTTGGCTAGTCTGTGGGCCAGGTTGGCAGAGTAGGAATCAGTCAATCATACGCCATTTTGAAATCCATTGAGACCTGGCCGAGAAAGCAGCTACGGTACTTATCATTGTACTTAGTTCACCTCAGTTCACCTCAGCTCACCTCACACTAATTCACCACTTCACTACCGAGTGAAGTATCACGTACTGTACCATCATATCTTACAATTAGAGGTCGACCGATTATTTGGAATGGCCGATTAATTAGAGCAGATTTCAAGTTTTCATAACAATCGGCAATCAGTCATTTTGGATGCTGATTTTGACAATACATTTTTTTTTTTTTACACCTTTATTTAATCTTTATTTAACTCGGCAAGTCAGTTAAGAACACATTCTTATTTTCAATGACGGCCTAGGAACGGTGGGTTAACTGCCTTGTTCAGGGGCAGAACAACAGATTTAGACCTTGTCAGCTCGGGGATTCAATCTTGCAACCTTACGGTTAACTAGTCCAACGCTCTAACCACCTGCCTCACGAGGAGCCTGCCTGTTACGCAAATGCAGTAAGAAGCCAAGGTAAGTTGCTAGCTAGAATTCAACTTAATCAATCATAATCACTAGTTATAACTACACGTGGTTGATGATATTACTTGTTTATCTAGCGTGTCCTGCGTCGCATATAATCGATGCAGTGCGCATTCGCGAAAAAGGACTGTCGTTGCTCTAACGTGTACCTAACCATAAACGTCAATGCCTTTCTTAAAATCAATACATAAGCATATATTTTAAACCTGCATATTTAGCTAAATGAAATCCAGGTTAGCAGGCAATATTAACCAGGTGAAATTGTGTCACTTCTCTTGCGTTCATTGCAGGCAGAGTCAGGGTATATGCAACAGTTTGGGCCACCCGGCTCATTGCGAACTAATTTGCCAGAATTCTGCGTAATTATGACATAACATTGAAGGTTGTGCTATGTAACAGGAATATTTAGACTGATGGAAGCCACCCGTTAGATAAAATATGGAACGGTTCCATATTTCACTGAAAGAATAAATGTTTTGTTTTCGAGATTATAGTTTCCGGATTCGACCATATTAATGACCTAAGGCTCGTATTTCTGTGTGTTATTATGTTATAATTAAGTCTATGATTTGATAGAGCAGTCTGACTGAGCGATGGTAGGCAGCAGCAGGCTCGTAAGCATTCATTCAAACAGCACTTTTGTGCGTTTTGCCAGCAGCTCTGCTGTTTATGAATTCAAGCCTATCAACTCCCGAGATTAGGCTGGTGTAACAATGTGAAATGGCTAGCTAGTTAGCGGGGTACGCACTAATAGCGTTTCAAACATCACTCGCTCTGAGACTTGGGTGGCTTCGAGGGTGGCTGTTGTCAATGTGTTCCTGGTTCGAGCCCAGGGAGGAGCGAGAAGAGGGATGGAAGCTATACTGTTACACTGGCAATACTAAAGTGCCTATAAGAACATCCAATAGTCAAAGGTATATGAAATACAAATGGTGTAGAGGGAAATAGTCCTATAATTCCTATAATAACCCCAACCTAAAACTTCTTACCTTATATTGAAGACTCATGTTAAAATGAACCACCAGCTTTCATATGTTCTCATGTCCTGAGCAAGGAACTAAAAATTTTGCTTTCTTATATTGCACTTTTACTTTCTTCTCCAACACTTTGTTTTTGCATTATTTAAACCAAATTGAACATGTTTCATTATTTATTTGAGGCTAAATTGATTTTATTGATGTATTATATTAAGTTAAAATAAGTTTTCATTCAGTATTGTTGTAATTTTCATTATTACAAATCCATCTTAAAAAATTGGTTGATTAATCGGTATCGGCTTTTCTTGGTCTATATAATCGGTATCGGCGTTGAGAAATCATAATCGGTCGACCTCTACTTACAATAGCCGTCCAAAAACCTGTTGATATGTGTTGCTAACTGCATAGGTTTTCACTACACGGTACGTTCTAAAATAGTAGGTAGAACTAGAAGTACACAGTGTGTCGTTTTAGTAAGGCCATAATCTACTATAGGGTCCCTTTCTCCTGTAGACTACTCCCATTGTCTACGGATAAGAAACTCACCATAGAAGCAAACCCACTCACTCTCTCTCATGCTGCGCAGTCGTCATGCGTCATTTTATTTTATTTGACCTTTATTTAACTAAGTCAGTTAAGAACAAATTCTTATTTTCAATGACGGCCTAGGAACAGGCTATCTGCCCTCATACGGGCACACTCAGCGTTTCTCATACAGATACGCTCCCTCTCTTTCCAAATGCGCACAGACTCTTACCGCGCGCGTGAGTACTGTCTGTGTGTGGGTAAACTCTGTGTATGCATGTTCAGTCTGTGTGCGTGCACTTGTTTATGCATAGGAGTGTGTGGCATATGTCTGTGTGAGGTGTGTTTTGGAGGCTTGTGGTCTTTCCCAGCAGCAGGGTAGTGATTTGATGGGGGGTTGATGAGAGGGACATGGGGCCAACTCAACCACGCCTCTGGGCTTCCTGTCACCCCTGGCTGGCCCTTCTCTCTCTTGCTCTATCGCATTTCAACCTCCACACCCACAAAGATACATTATCCTGCTACGCAAAGCCAGGACAGACATCCTTCAGGCGTCTCGTGTTTTCGTTTAGCTTGGCCTCGCAAATGACCGTATTCTCATGGCATTACATGAAAAAGAAATTCAGACACCCACTCCACCACATAAATTATTTTCAAGGAGGACCTAGAAAAACAATTTTGCCAAACACAAGCACATGTTAGTTCCTTGCCTGTTCGATTCTGAGTCAAGTTCAGTAGGGCACACCACAGCAAAAGGCTTTACAGCGGTAAAATAAATCTCTGTTCTTATTGTTGCACAAGATCCGGTACTACATCCCCGTTTACTCCGTTTTCAAAACGTTTTCTCTCTACTGAACAGGACCCAGGATTGTGATTTGATTGTTTCTGTGTGTGTGGCCTGTTCTCACATCTGGTGTATGTCTCTTCCAGACTTTATCCATAAGATCACAGTGCAGGCGTCTCCAGGGCTGGAGAAGAGACGCAACTCTCCCGATCTGGGCTCCGGCACCTCTCCCTCCTTCGGCCCACGCTTCCGAGCAATCCAACGTGAGCGTGGTCTCTCTCTCTCTCTCTCCCCACCACACATACACACACCCTCTCAGTTCACACACTAGCACACTAGACATTGTCTGTTTACACACACCCCATCCTTGCTCACTTCACTCAGCCCTTTACATTCTCTCTCCCCTTCTCTCTCTCTCTCCTTCTCTCTCTCCTTCTCTCTCTCTCTCCTCCTCTCTCTCTCAACTGGGACAATGGCTGTCCCAGTCCAAATATTATCCGACTTTGTTTTAATAAAGGATCAGCAGAGTATTTGCTTTAGCCTTCAAGTTCTATGTCTGCAATGTCCTCTTTCTACCAGATAGGGGAGTCCTTCCTCCATGTGTTTTAATGTCAGCATTTTTACATGCATGTCCTGTTCCACATTCAATGCCTTTTTACTGAATTGGATACCAGCCAGAATGAATTGGCCCGAGTGAGGCTGTGTCGCATTTGAGTAAGAGCACTGTTCTGGAGTGGGCGCTAAAGACACGTGCGAATGACTGTTTTCTCCTTAGTGGGGGAATTCTCCCCATAGATCACACATGTCTACAGGAATGTGCTGCGTCGCAACAGACTGAAAGGGGTTTTCCCAAAAATTCCCCATAAAATAGGCCTAACCGCTGCGGTTGAGTTTAAGAGCACAATTTAATTTATATGAATTATTTGATTGGTTTAGCAGTTTCAAAAACCATCTGTTTGATTCATTTATGCATTAAAAAGTGGGTTGAGTTCATGGCTCGGTAGTAACGTGTCTGCCTGATGGTAATTTTCACGGCTTGCGAGTGCGGCTGTCATTTGAAATCTATTTCCTTATTTAGCGAACATCTGTGCTAGCAATGTCAAAGCAGACGATGGCTCATTGAATCCAGGGGCCGTATGGGTAGAAATGTGTTAGCGCTTTAGCATCTTGCTAGCGTCTTAGCGTCTTCTCACAGCATCGCTCCGCAGAGGTTTCTGACATGTCGTGCCTGACACGAACTTGATAGCACTTTGCGTCTCCGAGTCGGAAAACACCTCTGGGATGGCATGGCTGTTTTGTGACGACGCTGCGAGAGCTGTTGAGAATCATGCAGTGTTTGTTTAACATTAGCGTAACGCTCACACAGATTTAGCGTCGCTAGCCCCAAAGGGGGTTAGAAAGTCTGCTGTAAGTGTGTCAGCACCAGGTGGAGTCTTACTTCTGTTTTTGCTCTCTTTGTTCCCCCCCCATTCTCTGTTTCACCCCCCGTGTACTTGCTTCCGCTGTTCCACACTGTTCCAGTGACATGTGAAATCTTGGCTTGAGCCCGGAGCACATCACCTGTTCTGGTGCACGGTGGCACCCACGTATCCCAGCTAGAGAAAGCAATGTGTTGTATAAGACCACTCTGTTTGATTGTTGTGCGTCACCAACCTATGTCATGGTGCTTGTACCAGAGGTGGTCTTGAAATGAAATGTATTGTGTTTGTTCATGTAAGTGTTTTTATTTAATGAATGCTCTCTCTCCTCCTTTCCAGTGAGCCCCAGTGAGAACAACAGGGCATTTGGTCTGAGCTCTATGTGGCCCCTGGAGGGCCCTCCACACAACAAGCAGGCTAATGGGGACCGGCTGGGCCCTCACTGGAGGCCCCAGAGCCCAAAGAGCCCCAAGAGCCCCAAAGTCCTTCGCTTAAGCCCCCAGGAGAGCAGGTAGTGTAACCCTCTCACCTCTCCCTCACACCCCTTCATACACAGGGCCATATATGGATTTTTATTTTTTTACCAGAAGCAGAACGAGTGTGTTTCGAAGTCATTGTGTGTGTGTTCCAGTCTTTCAATGAGAGCCAAACTCCTGGATATGGACAGCAATGAGAACGGAGACTCCAAGGATGACTTTGAGGAGTACAGACCCTCCACGCCACAGCCTGCCCAAAACGGTATGCTCTTCATCACTACCATATTCACATGCACACACACCACCTCTAGCCTAACTAAGTGGGTCACAGCTGATTGTAAATTCTAAATTAGTATTCTGTATTCATGAGCTGACCGACCTACCTCGCTCGCTTTCTCCCTCTCGCTACCACCATCTCTTTCCCTATCGCTCTCAATCTCTCTCTCACGCGCTCTGTCCCTCCCTCCACCTCTCTCTCTCCCTCCATCTCTCCATCTCCCTCTCTACCTTTTTCTCGCACTCCCTCTCCATCTCCCCAGGCTCCTCAGTGAAGGAGCCCCCCAGGCCTTCTCTATCGCATGGGGATTCGGGCAGTGAGGAGGGGCTGGAGGGGAGTTCCCCGGCCGGTTCCCCAAGGCCGGAGCACCGCTCCCTGGGAGGCCTGCTGAGGAGCACCCACCGGGCCCTACTGGGAGGAGGCTCTCTCCTGGCCTCCGTGGCCCTGGGACGACACTTGGACGTGCCACACATCCCCCCCAGGGTGCCCCCCCGGACTAACCCCCACCACCACCCCCCACAGGAGGTCAACATCACGGCCCCCAAAGTCCCCTCCTCGGACCCCCCTGTGGTGGATGACCTTATAACCTTCTCCAGCTCGGAGCCCCTACCCCGGCCCCTCTTTGACTTCCCCTGCGCCCTGCACGCCCCTGAGGTGAAGCCCCTGCCCCTCACGCCGCCTCCCCCTAACCCCCGGGAAAGGGCCTGCCACAGGCATGCCCAGGCCCTCCAGACACCCCAGAGCCCCCAGGCTCCCCGGAGCCTCCATCACCAGACCCAGGAACAGGCCCGCCCAGGAGAGTGGGTCTGCCACAGGCATGCCCGGAGTCCCCAGCAGCAGAGCCAGGTCCTGGGTCAGGCTAGCCCAGCGGAGTGTGCCCCTTCCCCCCACCACACCAACGGGGCGCCTGTCTGTGACGCCTGGGGCCACGGGGCTGACAGGAGGAGGAGGTCCAGCCAAAGCCTGCTCTCAGCCTCTCAACTAGGTGAGGGTAAACACACACGCACCACAAATACAAACGCATGCAATGCGAGCAACACATTGACGCAAGCACAGAAATATATACACACACACACAAACTCCCTCACCCCACTTCCCTTCCCCCTCCAGACAGGGGATTTTTTTTATTTCATCATTACAGAGCAAAAACTAACATCTTATCCATATGCTTACATGTACGTAAGCGCAGCTCAGTTTTGACCGTTACTTTTCCAGTCAGTCATTTAACGATGGTGGAACAGGAGCACTGCAAATGTAATAGATTCTCACAGCGAATCTAAGGGGTGTTTTAAAGCGTTGCCCTCCGGTGCCATTTTGATATGCTAACTTCATATCTAGTCGCAACAGTGTTCTCTCTAAGGATGCCGTCTTGGAACTGCCTCGAGCTGATCATCAAGCCTGCGTCTGCTTGTAATGCTGCTAATAACTTTCATCTTAGAGCTAGAATCAAACAACTCGTCAACTCTTGACATGCACGCGGCAGCGAAAAGTACATAAAACAAGTAGCAAATCTGTTACCCTGTGCCCCAATATGTTTGTTCTGATATTGACTTAGAAAACACACAGGTTGTTGTAAAGTTGTTGGCAGCATAGAAATGAAATTACTGGAACTGGGGAGGAAAAAAAACTCTGACTGCAGCAAATTGACTGCAATCTCATGGGTCCACTCAATATGCCTGAGTGATTGTGTTTCTATACTTTTGGGTGTTTTTTTTTTTGTGTGGAAGTTCCAAATGGCACCCTATTCCCTATATAGTGCACTACTTTAGACCAGGGCCCAAAGTCAATAGGGTGCCATTTCGGAGGCGGCCTTGGAGAGCTAACGACAGAGGATCCCTGAAAAGGGATGTTTGGTCGGTTCTCTGATCGTGGAGTTCTTGATTGTGGTTCCGTGTCAGCTGAACTCCTTAGCACCTCCAGAGAGCTGTCTCTGATCGAACACACACCCACACCTTTTCAACGCTATCGTCTGCACGTGAGCTTGTCTCGCTTCAGTGCTTCTTCAATGCCCCGTTAGGATCTACTCTCCATCGCGGGGCTCCCGAGTGGCTCGGCAGTCTTAAGGCCCTGCATCTCAAGAGCTGGAGGCGTCACTACAGATCCTGGTTAGATTCCAGGCTGTATCACAACTGTTTGGGAGTCCCATAGAGCGGCGCACAATTGGCCCAGCGTCGTCAGGGTTTGGCCGCGGTAGGCCGTCATTGTAAATAAGAATTTGTTGTTAACTGACTTGCCTAGTTAAATAATGGTTCAATGAGAAAAACAAAGTGGGGCTTTTGTCAGTTTGCAATGTTAGACTAAGAACAGAATGTCTGCACACTTATTTGATGCGTTTTAGTGAAACGATATATACATATTTATTTTCTCTGTGTCATCTCTCTCTCTCAGTTTTAGACCTCCCCCTTTGCCAGGACAGTCTGGAGTCAGAAGACAAGCCCTCTGCAGTCCCCTTCTCCCTGTTCCCTGACCCTCGCCTCTGGAGCCCTAAAACACGTCGCCTGGAGGTCAACGTCGTCCCGCGCCCGCGCCCCTCCCCCACCCGACCCCGCATTGACCCGTGGAGCTTCATCTCAGCCGGGAGCGGGGGGTATGGTGTTGTCCAGGGGCCCCGGCGGTCAGAATGCCACCTGCTGGGGTACCAGCCTTCGCCAACTAACCCCTTCACGAACTGTGACCCCTTCCCCTCCCCGGACTGTGACCCGTTCTCCCTGAGGGCCTACCCATCGTCAGGCATCACGCGCGACACACCGGTGCCCTTTGACCCCTTCTCTGCGCCGTTTCCTACCTCCCGCTCAGCGCCTTGCTCCACCAACGGGTCCCCGACCCTGCCCACATTCCGGGTGGCACCCCTGAACCCGGCTGACTCCCCGCTCATTGACCTGGGCTGGGCTGCTGCGTGCGGGGTCGGGGTCAAGCCCCTGGATGTCACCAAAGAGAAGACGCGACCCAGGAAGACTCTAGGACTCAAGCCCTTCAAGTCCCCTACGCAACTCCGAGACGATCGCTTCTAAACTAAACCAACCCCCCCCCCCCCCCCCCCCCCCCCCCCGGAGAGCCGGAGCTTGACTTTATCACAATAGTTTTTACAGACATTCTCTTTTCTTTTAGGAACCCCCCCCCCCCCCCCCCAACGCACCCTAAATGGATGGACTACAGGCTATGTATATCCTGTGTTAGGAATGAGTCCTTTTCAAAACAAAAATTCACATTTCCCCTGGATTGGTTTTAACTTGTCCTCCATGTTGCCTTAGAAACCAACCAGGAAGCTAATCCTGCTAGCCATCTAGCCCAGTGACAATGGATTGTTGAAGTGGGAGCCCTGTGCACAAGAACCAACGCCTTTTATTCCAAACAAAGGATTCCTCTCTCTCTCTACTCTCCTCTATTTTCTCTCATTCCCTCTCTCTTGCTCCCTCTCTCTCGTTCTCTCTGGAGAGTCAGATCAGTGAGCATCTCCAGACTCAATCAGACGCCTCCCTATCTCCCCCACTCATTTCTCTCACTACTTTTGAAGTGTCTGGAAACAGTGGCTCGCTTTATCTTTCTGTATCCTCCCTAGCTCTGAAAGCATCCTTGTCTTGAGTGGTGAACCTACTTCAGGACCTATTTTCGATGATTTGGCTTAAATGTGCAATGGACTGGGAGCTACGTGATGATGAAAGTCTTACCCTCTATAAGCAGAATTGTCTCTCAAGCGTTTGACTCTCTTTGCAATAGACTGTAGGTGGGTCAACGTGAGAGAGCACTTCAAGAATAGCTACAGAGGCGCCGCGCCATAAATTCCTTTTAAACTTTTCTGCATAAAGCAAAAGAAACCCAGGGCCCAGGCATTCCACTAGGAAGCAGATAACATTCCGATAACATTCTGACGACATTCCCAGAATGCAACTGATTTGTTTAGCAGGTCGGCAGGTGACAAAGCATCAGGAGACGAGTGCCTCGGCCCACATTTTTATAGATGTCCCTCCCTACAGTATAGCAGAGTGGTATGACCCATAACCCTGCCCCTCAAATTTTTCCAGTATTATGTACCAGGATTGGTTCTGTCCGGTAAATCTGATTGGATTAAATCCAGGAAGTGACTAATTGGCATGTTAGGAGGTACGCTACAGTATAATAGCTCGCAAACAAATTTAGTTGAGACCCCCCCCCCACACACACACACACAAACAAAAGCCATGTCATTGGAATACATTGGCTGTTCCATTCTAGGGGAAGAGAATCGACCCGCGTGGCAAGATTTGTGATTAGTCTTAATAACTGCTGACGATAATATTTAATTAGGGTTGCGATAAAGACAGGGTTAATTTAATGAATATGGAGATATGCCTAATTAATTACTTTCCTCCAACATAAAGTTTGTATTTAATGAGTCAGGATCTGAAATGGGATTTAAGTGGCACTGTGCGTTTTAGTGGATTCCATGGCAGGAGGCCCCTTCAATGGGATGGCAGATAATTTCCTGATCATGTGACCTGACCGGGGGCCCAGAGTTCTTACTTCCGGGTCAGGTCACATAGTCAAGGCCAGGAGTTGTTCTTGACTATCATTCATATCCCACTTGTTCTCAGGTCAGGCTAACTGCTCTTCTCTTGAGCCAAAGAGATTGGGTCTGTTTTTGACTCGTGCCATTGGCTAACAGACTACTGACTGGACTGCGTCTCAACCTATAAGGTGCCTCCCCTCTCTACCTCTCCCCTTATTGCACATAACTACTTAGAGACCTATCACGTTTAATCCAGATGGTCATTCTTACTGAGATTTGTTTGAGAGGCCTATCTGGTTTAAGACTACAGTATGTCATCCCACATTTCTTCCTCACTATTACATATCAGATCATGAACAGAATGTGAGCATTTACTCCAGGAGCCGTTACATGCACTATGGCATTTCATTTGTGGTTCAACTGAGGTTAACAGATATCGGCATTGAGGTAAACCGACACTGAGCCTATCTCAGTAGTGATGTAGTCATCACCAAAGGACAAGGAAATGGGCAAGAATATGACATATTTTGGATTATAAGAGCATCTGCAAACAATAATTGTATTCACATTCATCATAGTATTACATAGTGGCATTTCAAAACGTCCCTTTTACAGGTTGGTTTGTGTATTTGTAACCCTGTGACACTTTGATTTAAGGCTTTAAAACACAAAAATACACATTTTATGTCCCTGACTTTTAAGGGTCTAAACCGATGTGTCGTGCATGTGCATCAAGGAAGTAGTGCACTTCTTTGGACCACAGCCTATAAGGTCTCTGGACTTAAGTAGTGCACTATATAGGGAATACAGTGCCATTTCGGGACAGAGAAACTGTCAGTAAACAGAAAATGAATACAGAGCTCCTTGGCTCTGGCCCCCTGGCTTTTCCATATCCCATCCCAGTCGTCTAAAGCAGTGACAGGTGTGTTATTGCTTACAATACTAATCCACACAAGACCCCTGCGCTATAACCTCGTCATACAAGTCGACAGGCGCTACATCCTCCCATCGCCATTATGGGGTTTTGTGTCGCAGTTACAGCCGGCCCCTGCAATTCCCATAGCGACAGGATGAAACCCAAACTGATGGTCGCAATTGTAGCAAGAGTTTTCGGTATTGCTGCCTGTCTGTCACGTCAAGAGTCTAGGCCCTAGCCCTCATCCGACACAGTTCTTCAAGGTCTTATCTTTAGACTTTGATTTCCCTTAGATGCCACGCTGTCAGTCAGTTGGATGCGTCAAAGTCCTCAAAGGCTATAGTGCCGTACACAGAGAACCCAAAATGTGCTCAACTTAACTTCTTAACTGTTGTGAGGTTGTATGTTTGCCCTACTAAGGGCAGAGTCACTTTACACGTATGTGACGATCTTGTGTAGATTTTATCAGTTTGACTATATTTTATCATCTTAGGTCAAAAGTCAGAGGGATCCATTTGAGGGGTGTGTTTTGATTTTGGCAAGCCATCAGACAAACCGATACAGTGAAATCAACCCTTCATTTTGGATGCTCTTACACACTGATCCTGTAGTGAGATTAAAAATTGACAATTTTCTTGAAGTAACTAGCTGTTAGGAGCTGAACTGACGTTCAAAGACGATGACCTTGCGAATGACCTTTTGTGGTTGTACAAAAACTTCAGATTCACTCATCTCTGGATAGAATCAAATAAACCTCAGGTCCTTGGCCTGTTCCCCTCTGTTTCGCTTCATGGTCTTCTAACCCTGGTCACAGCGGTGACAGGTTTTTGGACAGGAGACTAGATTCCTAGAACGCTGTCGGGTCGCTCCGCTGCCCGTCCCTAGATTGATGCGGATGACATGCGGCGTTCCAATAAAAATACTTGTGACGAGTTGTTTGTGACGCACTGCCCTTTCAGGCATTGCCTCATCCGTCATCAGGAATCAATGTCCCCATCCGGGCTGACAGGCCAAATGAAACAGAGATTTGCAGAGGAGGAGAGGAAGGTAAACCCAATAGACCATGTTACGACTACTCAACTACAAATACTGGCTTCATTCAGGCTTACTTTGTCCATTCATGTCGAGCTTTGAGGCGTGTCAGTTATTAACATTAAACCAAATCACTGAAACTCTTTTTACTTTCCCATAGCAAATCGCATCGTGTCTACTACATCAATTTCTTCCGGCTCTGTCTCCTTCATGGTTAATGGAGACTTGGGGTCAGGCGCAGCTCATTTTACCCAGTATCCTCGCTGCTTACCTGGACTGAATGAATCAGCTGTTCATTCAAATAAACCTGATTAAGGACTCCATTACCATCCTTTCGTACCCAGCTATTATCACCAGAGGGGGGATTATTTCTCTTCGTGGACCACATTAAAAGGCAACACCTGCCCCTGTCTCTTTGTTCTGCATGATGTCATCAAACAAAATGATTAAAGATGACCTTTACGAACTGTGGCGAGACAATGGCCTCTAGGGAGCCAACTACGTGTCTGTCTGAGTCTAAGCCAATACCAGGTGTAGCCTAGTTCTGAAGCTAGCTCTTAAGCGTAAACATTATTTCTCATCCGTTTCGGTCTGAACACTCGAGGTCACCATCTGTTGTCCTCTTGTTCAAATGATAACACTTAAAGGGATAGTTCACCCATATTACAAAATGACACATTGCTTACAGGGTAAGGAAACCAGTCTATGGACAAGGTATGACCGCAATCCATACTTTTATTTCCCTGGTACTGTTTCCAAATGCTAACATTTGGAAACAGCGGCTACACAGAATTCAGTTTAGTTCATGGAAGTGTGAGGAAACGATGCATGGACCAATCTGTGTGGTTATTTAGTTCCAAGGTCTAAACGACTAATTGTTTCATCTAAAGAGCTACTTTTATTTTGAATCAACCCTGTGCCAAAGAGACGTTCCCTGTACACAAAGCATACGGAGCACAGAATTTGAATCTCTCTCTTATGGAACTGTCAACGTTTGAAGACGTTGATGGAAAGAGAACATTATCCAGTCAACACTAATTAGACTGAATCAGATCAATTAAGTGTCTGAATACTCTTTTCCTTGCCCTTTGCTGAATTTGAATAGACCTCATTACATGCTGTCAAGGTTAAAACGTTGCTATCGGAACAACCTAGGTAAGAAAAAAGAAAAGGGGGAAAAAAAACCTTTGCTATTCAAGGTATTTGGGGGTATTTGTAGTGGGTGGTCTATTTCAGGTGCTGCTTCAATAAAGTTTTTGAATCGAATTCAAATTCATCAAAGAACAAGCAGCCGATTTTTAAAAGAGGACGGTGCAATTCCCTGGGACTTTGTGGAAGAACATGTGGGACTCTCACTCAGAGAATATCACAGTACTGTATAGCACTCCTTCCTGCTGTGAGCGGCTCCCATCAGCTTACAATGGAGTTTTATATAGGGGGACAAATGAGAGGATATATTTATAACGGCCCTTTTTTTACACACTGGACTGAAAACATTTTGAAGAGGGCCAGAGACAGAGTCTACATTAGGATGCTTGATTGCTTCATATTTTTTGGGCGACCTGGTTTTAATTTGTATTTTTTTGTATTTTACATTAGGTCTTCACTGGAGTATTTAAGATAAAAACAGTATGGGTGCTTTACATGGGGCGAATCTTAACATTCCTGCTTCCAAATTGAACCAAAAAACGGTTTTGTATCACACACATCTCTCTAGGCATCCCAGTATTTCTTTGTAACAGAAAATCAAAGACTACTTTTATACTATAGTTAGATCATCAAAAATATAGTTGAGAGATATCCTCCTGACATTGAACAAGATCCCAAACTGAGATCCCTTCGATAAGCACCCATACTGTGCATAAAACTGCTATCTACCTAGACATAGATGAGGTCTTCAAGTTTCACTGAAACAAGGTTTGACAACGGTGGACATTTTGTGACCTCCTCCCTGTCTTTGTAGACTATCTATTTGCTTTGTGTTCTGTTCAACATTCCTTTCTGAATCATTTTTTGTTTGTTTCAAAAGCATATGTTATGTCAGTGTTTCTTAACCCTGGATTTGGAAACAGTGGGCTATGTGATGAAATGTTGCGTTGCCTCAAATACTGCAATACAACTTCCAGATTTGGTTTCTGCTCGTATGAGCTAGGTTGTTTTTGTCGTTAGGCTTTGAGAGGATGTTGTCGTTCATTGTGTTGTGTGTTTGTGATATTTCGCACTGGGCTGGGCCTAATCAAAAACTATTTTGTTGTTTGTGCGTCAGAGGCGTGTATGTGAGAGAATGTGTGTACTTGTTTTTTTTGTTCTTGACTATTTTAATTGGGTTTAACCTGTGAAATACATAAAGGGAAAAACTCAAAGAAAACGAGACCAAATAAAATATAACCTTGACATGTGTGGGTTTGTTATTTTCGTTTTTTAATTTTTTATTCAAAAGCCAACAATAATAAATACATTATTTTTGTACTTTTTCCAAGGTGTTATTCTTCTGCCTCAACTCATGTCAAAATAAGTCCCCACAAGCTGAGAAGGGGTAAAACGGCAATGGTGTGTTGCGCATGGCTTGCTAACCCACATATGGCGCTCATGCAGAACGTTTAATTTGACATGAGGTGAAGCAGCGAGGAAGTGATATATATATATATACAAAAGCATGTGGACACCCCTTTAAATGAGTGGATTTGGCCTTTTCAGCCACACCCGTTGCTGACAGGTGTATAAAATCGAGCACACAGCCATTCAGTGACTTTCAACGTGGCACTGTCATAGGATGCCACCTTTCCCAAAAAGTCAGTTTGCTAGAGCTGCCCTGGTCAACTGTAAGGGCTGTTATTGTGAAGTGGAAATGTCTAAGAGCAAAAACGTCTCGGCCTCGAAGTGGTATGCCACACAAGCTCACAGAACGGGACCGCCGAGTGCTGAAGCAACTTCAGCACAAGAACTGCTCGTCGGGAGCTTCATGAAATGGGTTTCCGTGGCCAAGCCGCTGCGCACAAGCCTAAAATCAACATGCGCAATGCCAAACTTCGGCTGGGTGCCAAAGACGTGGATGTCGATTTAAGGCAGCCCCCCGCACCTCTCTGACTCAGAGGGGTTGGGTTAAATGCGGAAGACACATATCAGTTGAAGGCATTCAGTTGTACAATGGAGCAGGTATCCCCTTTTCCATTTAAAGCTTGCTGCCATCAGAGCGAGTGGAAATGCATTCTCTGGCGTGATGAATCATGCTTCGACATCTGGCAGTCCAACGGACAAGTTTGGGTTTGACGGATGCCAGGAGAACGCTACCTGTATGAATGCATAGTGCCAACTGTAAAGTTTGGAGGAGGAATAATGATCTGGGACTGTTTTTCATGGTTCGGGCTAGGCCCCTTAGTTCCAGGGAAGGGAAATCTTAATGCTGCAGCATACAATGACATTCCAGACGATTCTATGCTTCCAACATTGTGGTAACAGTTTGGGAAGGCCCTTTCCTGTTTCAGCATGACAATGCCCGTGTGCACAAAGTGAGGTCCATACAGAAATGGTTTGTTGAGATCAGTGTGGAATAACTTGACTGGCCTGCACAGAGCCCTGATCTCAACCCCATCGAACGCCTTTGGGATGAGCCAGGCCTAATCGCCCAACATCAGTGGACGATCTCACTAATGCTCTTACGGCTGAATGGAAGCAAATCCCTGCAGCAACATTCCAACATCTAGCGGAAAGCCTTCCAGGAAGAGTGGAGTCTGTTTATAACAGCAAAGGGGGGGACCGACTCCATATTAATGCTCATAATTTTGGAATGAGATGTTGGACGAGCAGGTGTCCCAGTCATGTTGTGAATGTCAGGTGAGGAAAGGCACAGTGTGTCTTTTTGTATTCCTGAAATGATTCTTATGTGATATGAAAGTTCCAAATGTTTACAAAACCGTATCGTAAACGAGAGTAATGGACGTTCATAAACGTTAAGTGTGCGAACCGTAGAACACATTGGCCGCGCTGTGACATACTGTATAGTTTTGACTCAGACCCCGAGGCTGGGTATGCCCGCTTGGATTCTCTAGAGAGCTATAGTACTTCTTTGTGGATATTTTGTTCCCAGCAGGAATTGTATTCAACATGTTGCCTTGTAAGGGGACTGTTTTTAAAACGGTGAATAGCTACGAAACATCTCTTGAAAATAAAGATGCACAATACATTTACGTGATGCTACAACCAATCTGTAGAAGATAATATAAATCTGTACAGTGTATATAAGGTGGTGAAAATGTCCACAGCGATTAGGCCTACACAAAGTCATGCTCAGTTGAAAGCATGGGTATTTATTTGAATGCTATGTGTTCCATCCATGGTGAAGCGTGTTCTACAGGTGACAGTGCACTGTGTGACTGTGTTAGTGCAGCTGTGGAGACTAATGCTTCTCAACTTCACGACAAGTGATGAGGTGAGGAGCCGTGTGCAATGAGTGTCTACTGAGGTGTGTGTGCCTATGCGCACATCTTGTTCACAGACCCATTCACTCCCCACACACACACATCCGAGAGTGTGTTTTTGTCTTCCCTGTCAGTACCCCGTCTCACGTCACCTCACCTTGTTTACGCTGTGACTAATACAGGCCAGGCAGAGAAGTCACAAGTTGTTACAATTCGTGGAAATACAGTCAGCTCCAAAAGTATTGGGACCGTGACAATTTTGTTGTTTTGGCTCTGTACTCCACCACTTTGGATTTGAAATTATAGGGTGCTTTCATCCATATTAGGTGAACCATTTTAGTATTTGGTCCCATATTCCAAGCACGTAATGATTACATCAAGCTTGTGACTCTACGAACTTGTTGGATGCATTTGCTGTTTGTTTTGATTTGTGTTTCAGATCATTTTGTGCCAATTAGAAATGAATAGTAAATAATGTATTGAGTCACTTTTTTTATGGGAGAATAAGAATAGAATGTTTCTCAACACTTCTACATTAATGTGGATGCTACCATGATTACGGATAATCCTGAATGAATCGTGAATAATGAGTTAGAAAGTTAGAGGCATAAATATTATACCCCTACCCACAAAAGGTTAACATCTCCTGTTATTGTTATGGTGAGAGGTTATCATTTCTTGGGGGCATGATATGTGTGTCTAACTTTCACTCAAGCTTTTGACTACTTTAATACACATTTAAGTGAATTTGTCCCAATACATGGGGGAGACTATATACAAAAAGCGCTGTAATTTCTAAACGGTTCAGCCGATATGGATGAAAATACCCTCAAATTAAAGCTGACAGTTTTCACTTTAACCTCAGTCCCTGTATAATATCAAATAGAAAATGCTGGAGCACAGAGACAAAATAACATTGGTCACCGTCCAAATATTTTTGGACCTCACTGTACATGTTGCCCTGGAACAAAAGAGTACCATATACAAAGATGGGCTATATGGCTGGCTCAGATAATCAATGCAGTGAAACTATACGCCATATACTGAAGTATATATACACACTGTATTGAGTATCTGGTGCAGCTAATGCAATACAGGCTATGTGTAAATTGTTGGTGTTCCTAATGTTCCATCTAGGGTCACTAGTAATATATGTAAAAGGGGGAAACTATTTCAATAGTTCACTGTCCCAATACCCAATTGCATTGTTCAGAGGGTAGGGACACATTGCACACCCTTTGGTTTTCCCATAAAGCACATACACAATTTTACATAAATATTTGAAAATATAAAACTTAAATAGCTCATCAACCACCTAACCTAGCATCCTCATTTCAAATGTCCATTATTCCTCCCATAGAGAGGCATGTTGCACACCCTTTATATACTTTTCTACATTGTAGAATAATAGTGAAGACATCATTATTAAAATACAAGGGGCATGCAATAGGCAGGGTGAGGACAGGCAGAAGTTCATGAACCAGGTCAGAGTCCGAAATGTACAAGGCGGTAGTTGGCAGAAAAGGTCTGGACTGGGAGGGCTTGAAAACAGAGACTAGGAAAAACAGTAGCACGGAACAAACACATTGGTAGGCTTGACGGACTGGCAACAGACAAACAGAGAACACAGGTATAAATGCACTGGGGATAATGGGGAAGATGGATGACACATGGAGGGGGTTGGAGATGAGGACAAAGACCGGTGAAACAGATCAGGGTGTGACATGAAGGTCAGTCAATCCGGAACATTTCAAGACGTTTGAAAGTATCTTCAAGTGCAGGCACAAAAACAATCAAGCGCTATGATGAAACTGGCAGTCATGATGAGTGTCACAGGAAAGGAAAACCCAGAGTTACCTCTGCTGTAGAGGATACGTTCATTGGAGTTAACTGCACCATAGAAATTGCAGCCCACATAAATGCTCAGAGTTCAAGTAACAGACACATTGCTGCAAAGAAACCACTACTAAAGGACGCCAATAATAAGAAGAGACTTGCTTGGGCCAAGAAACACGAGCTATGGACACTAGACCAGTGGAAATCTGTCCTTTGATCAAATAAAATGTATTTATAAAGCCCTTACATCAGCTGATGTCACAAAGTGCTGTACAGAAAAACCCAGCCTAAAACCCCAAACAGTAAGCAATGCAGGTGTAGAAGCATGGTGGCTAGGAAAAACTCCCTAGAAAGGCCGGATCAAGGAAGAAACCTAGAGAGGAACCAGGCTATGAGGGGTGGCCAGTCCTCTTCTGGCTGTGCCAGGTGGAGATTATAACAGAACATGGCCAAGATGTTCAAATGTTCATAGATAATCACAGTGGTTGTAGAGGGTGTAACAGGTCAGCACCTCAGGAGTAAATGTCAGTTGGCTTTTCATAGCCCATCATTCAGAGTATCTCTACCGCTCCTGCTGTCTCTAGAGAGTTGAAAACAGTAGGCCTGGGACAAGGTTGCACGTCCGGTGAACAGGTCAGGGTTCCAGTTGAAACTGGAGCAGCAGCACGACCAGGTGGACTGGTCATCAGGCCAGGTAGTCCTGAGGCTCAGGTCCTCCGAGAGAAACAAAGAGAGAGAGAATTAGAGAGAACATACTTAAATTCACACAGGAAACCAGATATGACAGGAGAAATACTCCAGATATAACAGACTGACCTTAGCCCCCCGACACATAAACTATTGCAGAATAAATACTGGAGGCTGAGACAGGACGGGTCGGGAGACACTGTGGTCCCGTCCGACGACACCCCTGGACAGGGCCAAACAGGCAGTTTGCCAAAACACAGCCCCCACACCACTAGAGGGATATCTTCAACCACCAACTTACTATCCTGAGACAAGGCCAAGTATAGCCCACGAAGATCTCCCAAACTGGGAGCAAGACATCCTGGTCCGTGACGGGGCTAGTTTTCTTTTTGTAATCCGTGATTGACTGTAGACCCTGCCATATACCTCTTGTGTCTGAGCCGTTGAATTGAGATTCTACTTTGTCTCTATACTGACGCTTAGCTTGTTTAATTGCCTTGCGGAGGGAATAGTTACACTGTTTGTATTCGGTCATGTTTCCGGCCACCTTGCCCTGATTAAAAGCAGTGGTTCGCGCTTTCAGTTTCACGCGAATGCTGCCATCAATCCACGGTTTCTGGTTTGGGAATGTTTTAATCGTTGCTATGGGAACGACATCTTCAACACACGTTCTAATAAACTCGCTCACCGACTCAGCGTATTCGTCAATGTTGTTGTCTGACGCAATACGAAACATATCCCAGTCCACGTGATGGAAGCAGTCTTGGAGTGTGGAATCAGATTGGTCGGACCAGCGTTGAACAGACCTCAGCGCGGGAGCTTCTTGTTTTAGTTTCTGTCTGTAGGAAGGGATCAACAAAATGGAGTCGTGGTCAGCTTTTCCGAAAGGAGAGCGGGGCAGGGCCTTATATGCGTCGCGGAAGTTGGAATAGCAATGATCCAAGGTTTTTCCAGCCCTGGTTGCGCAATCGATATGCTGATAAAATTTAGGGAGTCTTGTTTTCAGATTAGCCTTGTTAAAATCCCCAGCTACAATGAATGCAGCCTCCGGATATATGGATTCCAGTTTGCAAAGAGTCAACTAAAGTTCGTTCAGAGCCATCAATGTGTCTGCTTGGGGGGGAATATATACGGCTGTGACAGACGCAGAGCCTCGGTCTGACGCCATTAAAAGGTCATTGACCACCGTCACAAGTGCAGTCTCAGTGCTATGATGGGGTCTAAAACCAGACTGAAGCTTTTGTATAAATTGTTTGTCTTCAGGAAGGCAATGAGTTGCTGTGCAACAGCTTTTTCTAACATTTTTGAGAGGAATGGGAGATTTGATATCGGCCAATTTGAGTTTTTTATATTTTCTGGGTCAAGGTTTGGCTTTTTCAAGAGGCTTTATCACTGCCACTTTTAGTGAGTTTGGTACACATCCGGTGGATAGAGAGCCGTTTATTATGTTCAATGCCAAGCACAGGAAGCAGCTCTTTCAGTAGTTTAGTTGGAATAGGGTCCAGTATGCAGCTTGAAGGTTTAGAGGCCATGATTATTTTCATCAATGTGTCAAGAGATATAGTATTAAAAAACTTGAGTGTCTCCCTTGACCCTAGGTCCTGGCAGTGTTGTGCAGACTCAGGACAACTGAGCTTTGGAGGAATACGCAGATTTAAAGAGGAGTCCGTAATTTGCTTTCTAATGATCATGATCTTTTCACCAGAAGTTCATGAATTTATCACTGCTGAAGTGAAAGCCATCCTCTCTTGGGGAATGCTGCTTTTTAGTTAGCTTTTGCGACAGTATCAAAAATACATTTAGGATTGTTCTTATTATCGAACAGCAGTGAGGGCTCTTCGATACTGCAGTGCTGTCTTTCCAAGCTAGTTGGAAGGCTTCCAGTTTGGTGTAGCGCCAGAGCTCGGGTATTTTCTGTAGGAAGCTAGTTTCTTATGACAAATGTTTTTTGTTTTTAGGGGTGCGACTGCCTCTAGGGTATGACACAAGGTTACTTGGAGTTCCTCAGTTAGGTGGTTAACTGATTTTTGCAATCTGACGTCTTTGGGTAGGTGGAGGGAGTCTGGAAGTGCATCTAGGAATCTTTGGGATGTCAGAGAATTTATAGCACGGCTTTTGAAGATCCTTGGTTGGGGTCTGAGCAGATTATGGGTATGACTGTGGCAGTGAGTAGGTCCAGAGACATGTTGGACAAAACCCACTGAGTCGATGATGGCTCCGAAAGCCTTTTGGAGTGGGTCTGTGGACATTTCCATGTGAATTTTAAAGTCACCAAAAATGTGAATATCATCTGCCATGACTACAAGGTCCGATTGGAATTCAGGGAACTCAGTGAGGAACGCTGTATACGGCCCATTAGGCCTGTAAAGAGTAGCTAGAAAAAGTGATTGAGTAGGCTGCATAAATTTCATGACTAGATGCTCAAAAACAGCATTTGTTTTGTAAATTTAAATTTGCTATCGTAAATGTTAGCAACACCTCCGCCTTTTGCGGAATGTGCGGGGGATATGGTCACTAGTGTAACCAGGAGGTGAGGCCTCATTTAACACAGTAAATTCATCAGGCTTAAGCCATGTTTCAGTCAGGCCAATCACATCAAGATTATGATCAGTGATTAGTTCATTGACTATAACTGCCTTGGAAGTGAGAGATCTAACATTAAGTAGCCCTATTTTGAGATGTGAGATATTATCACAATCTCTTTCAATGATGACAGGAATGGAGGAGGACTTTAGTCCAGTGATTGATAATATTCCAGTGATTGATCTGATGAATCCAAACTTGTGTCTTTTTGAGTATGTGAATGGATGATCTCCACATGTGTGGTTCGCAGCATGGAGGAGGAGTGTGGGGGTGCTTTGCTGGTGACACTGTTGGTGATTTATTTAGAATTCAAGGCACAATTTACCAGCATGGCTACCACAGCATTCTGCGGCGATACACCATCGCATATGGTTTGCGCTTAGTGGGACTATCATTTGTTTTTCAACAGGACAAACACACCTCCAAGCTGTGGAAGGGCTATTTGATCAAGAAGGAGAGTGATGAAGTACTGCATCAGATGACCTGGCCTCCAAAATCACCCGACCGCAAACCTATTTAGATTGTTTGAGATGAGTTGGACCGCAGAGTGAAGGAAAAGCCGCCAACTGCTCAGCATATGTGTGAACTCCTTCAAGACTGTTGGAAAATAATTCCTCATGAAGCTAGTTGTGAGAATGCCAAGAGTGTGCAAGGCCATCATCAAGGCAACGGGTGGCTACTTTGAAGAATCTCAAATATAAAATATTTAGATTTAACACTTTTTTTGGTTACTACATGATTCTATGTGTTATTTCATGGTTTTGATGTCTTCACTATTATTCTACAAAGTAGAACATCGTAAAAATAAAGAAAATCCCTTGAATGAGTAGGTGTGTCCAAACTTTTGACTGGTAATTGTATTTTTTTTGTTTAAATAACTTAAAATGTAATAGCTCCTTGACCATGTGACTGACCTTATTATTTAAATTTTTGACTTAGAATTATTTCAATAACTCCTTCATCACATGACCTAGGCACGTTAAACCAACTACGTATTGTTCACAGGGTAGGGACACACATTGTACACCCTGTGGCTTTCCCACGAAGCAACGTTAGGGGCCCAGCTCTCTGCCTCGCTCAGTTTCACATAACGATAAGACTTTCCGCTCTGCAAAGTTGGACTGCCGGGTTTTGGGAATTCTGAAAGGTTCTGTGTTGAACAGTATGTCAGATTGTCACCTCTTACCTGGACTACTGAACTGGATTAATATTAGCCTCTCAACCCTCTTCAATATGTTCAGAATTTTGTTCTGTGTGCTCACTCTGAAGGGGACACCATTTTGGTGTTACTGTTATGGCTCAATTTGTTTGCAGGCATTCTGATGGGCTGGCAGGGGGAGGGCAAAATATAGTGTTTTCCCTCCTCTGGGTCCTTATCTTTAGGGTGTAAAGTAAGGCTGCGGACCGTTGGAGAACTTTGCAGGCAGGCTGTATGCTACTTCTCATTGTGCACATCGTCTGAATGCCATGAAACCTTTTAAAGGCCACTGTTGTTCGCTCCCTCCTCGGATCCTTTATTTCACACTACTGGAACCCAAAACTTCTCTACAAACCTGGGAAAACATCACGTCCACTCTCCACCGACTCCTGTTTAGGCTAGGGCTCATTTCAAGGCTTTACTGTTAACCTACAAAATCATTGCATAGACTTGCTCCCACTTATATCTCTGATTTGGTCCATCCGTACATAATGTAGGTATGCTACACGTACGCTACGGTCACGAGACCCAGGCCTCTTTATTGTCCCTATAATTTCAAAGGAAACAGCTGGAGGCAGGGCTTTGTCCTATAGAGATCCTCTTTTATGAAATGGTCTGCCAAACCACGTGAGAGAAGCAGACTCGGGTCTCAACCTTGAAGTCTTCACTGAAGACTCATCTCTTCTATAGGTCCTATGATTGTGGCTCAGCGAAGGTGAACAGCAAGGCGCTGGTGAGAGGAAACACCCTTGCTGTCTCTGCCTGGCCGGCTCTCCACTCTCTCCCAAGACTTTCTGCCTCTGACCTGATTACAGAGGCTGAATCATTGGCCTGCACTCTCCCATGATGTCCACATGAGGGTGCATCACATCATGCCAGGCTTTGTTCACTATACTTGACTCCCTTGGGTGGGTTGAGTCACTGACTTAATCTTCCTGTCCGGTTTTGCGCCCCATAGGAGTAGTGCGGTGGGGGAGATCTTCCTGGGCTATACTCGACCTTGTCTCATGGTCGTAATCTAGTGGTCTGTTGATTTCCATTGAGGGGTGTGGGGGCTGTGCTTCGGCAACGTGGGTGGTGTTTATCCTGCCTGACTGACTCTGTCCGGGAGTAATTTTTGACAGGTCCACAGAGATGCCCAATCCCCCTTGTCTCAGTCCCCGGTATCTATTGTGTTCTGTATGATCCCTCTGATCCTTTAGCTCTCTGTTTCTCCTTACGCACACACACACACACACTGTACACAGCGATTGATCGATCTTAATGTTGTATATTTCTCATTCTAGGTAGAACAAAGGTTTATACCTAGCACCAAATGCGGTTCCCCTATGGGGATATGCAAGAGTAGTCGAAATGTTCTATTTAGCAGCTATTTTCCTAAGAGTGTAAAACAATAATCCATTCATTTGCCATTCAGTTCCTGTGATGTGCACAGTGTGTTGCTGGAATTCTGTAATTTGTCATAGTTTGTCAAATGTTTTGTTAAATTCAATTGAATGTTTAATTTCTAGAGGTATATTTCTCTTTCAAGTCCTTCCGTAGTTTGAATATGAAAGGCATTGTGGTTAATCTCTTCTATAGACTCCAGAAGTTTAATGTTGTGTTGAAAAATGTGTCCCGTGATTTCACTGGCGGGAATAGATTCATCTTTTTTTTCTTCTAGCGAGCCAAAGAAATTGCATTTGATTTATAAAAACAGTTATTGAAGGATGACAGAAATAGGGGGAGCTGTGGGATTATTTAAGACACTTTTTTGAAGAGGTAGGGTTTATTGTTTTCAACAGGGACTCTGCTGTCTTAGCTTCAAGATGAGAATGAGAACAGCAGTCTCGGTTGAGTGACCCGTCTTAACCTGGTTAAGGTCAAGAATATCGTTCTGAGATAGCGAGAGAGTTGGTCAGAGACAGCACGCTCAAGTGCTCTGGAAAGAAGCGATCCCGGTCTGTAGTTTTTGACGTCAAAGGGGTTGAGTGTTGGTTTCTTGAGGAGGGGAGTGACTCTGGCCATTTTGAAGTCAGTGGGGACTCAGACAGTGATCAGGGATCAGTTGATGAGGGAAGTGAAGAATGGGAGGTCTCCAGAGACAGTCTGGAGAAGGGAAGAGGGGATGGCACTGGGCGAAAAGGGTCCATATCAGGGGATATCTTTACATTGCACATTTTCGATATTTTAGAGAATACAGACCATTTCCAATGCATATTTGGTGTTTTGTGGATATGCACCATATCCTGACAAATTTGACAATTTTTACGCTCCAATTGGTAGACGCTGCATCGCCCGTACGGACTCGGAAGAGGCGAAGGTCGAGAGCCATGCGTCACCCGAAACACGAACCTGCCTCAATATCCTGAGATATGTGACATTCAGTGGTATAAAGTAACTAAGTAAAAATACTTTGAGTACTACTTAAGAAGTTCTTTGGGGTATCTGTTCCTTACTTTGCTATTTATATTCAGCACAGCGTCTGGAAACATGGAATATAGATGAATAACAAATTGGTGATAGACATGTAATAAGCAATGTTTTCTATTACCATTCACACGAGACACCAAAAAAAATACTTAAAATGTAACAATTGAGGGTCCGCTTTCTACACACAGTGATTTGCAATGTTTCACATTTAATGTTTCCCATTGCAAATCACTGTGTGGCGAAAGCGGACCCTCAGTTGTTGACAGGGGAAGAGGTTCAGCAGTTTGAATTACTTAGGAACTATTACAGAAAGAAGCCTCAACTTCACTGAAAACACAGTACATTTTACACTTACCTGCTATGGAGACATGCGCCTTGATGGAGTTCCCACAACCTCGTGGCGCTATTACACCTGCCACATACACCTGCCGCCTGTTACATCAAGCTGAGGAAGGCAGTCAGTATGGGCTCTGCTGTCTGAGGGCAGCAGTACTCGGGTCCTTCGAGGCTGTATGACACACTGGCAAGGAGGAAGACAACACAAATAGCAGGGGAATTAATTCACAATCTGCACGCCGCCTTCCATCGCGTGCACTCTAGTCTGAGGTACAGAACATACACCAAAATTCATGAACCACTGCGGCAGGGTTAGCTTCATTACCACTTCAATCTGGCTGCTCAATTAAAGAATAAAGATAAAGAAGCTATTGAAATTCTTAGTCAATAACTGACACCACCTATTGTATAGGTCCTGGATGGCAGGAGAGAAAATCCCAAAGTTGGTTTGAGGCAATGTAAGTTGCCCGGTGGCTTGGGGGTAAAAGCTGTTGAGGAGCTTTTTGGTCCTAGATTTGGCGCTCCGGTAACGCTTGTCGTGTGGTAGCAGAGAAAACAGTCCATGATTTGCGTGACTGGAGTCTCTGACAATTTTATGGGCCTTCCTCTGACACCACCTATTGTATAGGTCCTGGATGGCAGGAAGCTTGACCCCAGTGTACTGGGCAGTTCGCACTACCCTCTGTAGCGCCTTACGGTCAGATGTGGAGCAGTTGCCATACCAGGCGGTGATGCAACCGGTCAGGATGCTCTCGATGGTGCAGCAGTAGAACCTTTTGAGGATCTGTGGACCCATGCCAAATCTTTTCAGTCTCCAGAGGGGGAAAAGGTTTTGTCGTGCCCTCTTCACGACTGTCTTGGTACGTCTGGACCATGATAGTTTATTGGTAAAGTGGACACCAAGGAACTCTCGACCCGCTCCACTACAGCCCCATCGATGTTAATGGGGGCCTGTTCGCCTTCCTGTAGTCCACGATCAGCTCCTTTGTCTTGCTCACATTGAGGGAGAGGTTGTTGTCCTGGCACCACACTGCCAGTTCTCTGACCTCCTCCCTATAGTCCGACTTCTCGTTGTCGGTGAACAGGCCTACTGTTGTGTCGTCAGCAAATTTAATGATGGTGTTGGAGTCGTGGGTGAACAGGGAATACAGGAGGGGACTAAGTACACACCCCTATGGGTCCCCAGTGTTTAGGATCAGTGTGGCAGACGTGCTCTTTCCTACTCTTACCACCTGGGTGCGGCCCGTCAGAAAGCCCAGGATCCAGTTGCAGAGGGAGGTGTTTAGTCCTAGAGTCCTTAGCTTAGTGATGAGCTTCGAGGACACTATGGTGTTGAACACTGTGCTGTAGTCAATGAACAGCATTCTCACATAGGTGTTCCTTTTGTCCAGGTGAGAAAGGGCAGTGTGGAGTGCGATTGAGATTGTGTCATCTGTGGATCTTTTGGGGCGGTATGCAAATTGGAGTGGGTCTAGGCTGTCCGGGAGGATGCTGTTGATGTGAGCCATGACCAGCATTTTAAAGCACTTCATGGCTACCAGCGTGAGTGCCACAGGGTGGTAATCATTTAGGCAGGTTACTTTGGGCACAGGGACTATTGTGGTCTGCTTGAAACATGTAGGTATTACAGACTCGGTCAGGTTGAAAATATCAGTGAAGACACTTGACAGTTGGTCCGCGCATGCTTTGAGTACACTTCCTGGTAATCCATCTGGCCCAGCGGCTTTGTGAATGTTGACCCGTTTAAAGGTTTTGTTCACATCGGCTACCGAGTGTTATCCTATAGTCATCTAGAACAGCTGGTGCTCTCGTGCATGCTTCAGTGTTTTTTGCCTCGAAGCGAGCATAAAAGGCATTTAGCTCATCTGGTAGGCACGCGTCACTGGGCAGCTCGCATCTGGGTTTTCCTTTGTAGTCCGTAATAGTTTTCAAGCCCTGCCACATCTAACGAGCATCAGAGCCGGTGTAGTAGGATTAAATCTTAATCCTGTATTGACAGTTTGCTTGTTTGATGGTTCGTCTGAGGGCATAGCAGGATTTCTTATAAGTGTCCGGATTAGTATCCCGCTCCTTGAAAGCGGCAGCTCTAGCCTTTAGCTCGATGCGGATGTTGCCTGTAATCCATGGCTTATGGTTGGGATATGTATGTACAGTCATTGTGGGGACGATGTCATCGATGCACTTATTGATGAAGCCGACAACTGAGCTACTGTATTCCTCAATGCCATTGGATGAATCCTGGAACATATTCCAGTCTGTGCTAGCAAAACAGTTCTGTGGTGTAGCATCCACGTCATCTGACCACTTCCTTATTGAGCGAGTCACTGGTACTACCTGCTTTAGTTTTTGCTTGTAAGCAGGAATCAGGAGGATATAATTATGGTCAGATTTACCAAATGGAGGGCGGGGGAGAGCTTTGTACGCATCTCTGTGTGTGGAGTAAAGGTGGTCAGGATTTTTTCCCCCTTGGTTGCACTTGTGACATGCTGGTAAAAATTTGGTAAAACTGATTTAAGTTTGCCAGCATTAAAGTCCCCAGCCACTAGGAATGCCGCTTCTGGGTGAGCATTTTCTTCTTTGCTTATGGCCTTATAGAGTTGGTTGAGAGCGGTCTTAGTGCCAGCTTCGCTTTGTGGTGGTAAATAGACGGTTACGAATAATACAGATGAGAACTCTCTTGGTAGATAGTGTGGTCTACAGCTTATCATAAGGTACTCTACCTCAGGCGAGCAATACCTCAAGACTTCTTTAGTATTAGACATTGCGTACCAGCTGTTACTGACAAAAAGACACACACCCCCACCCCTCGTCTTACCAGTGGTGAATTATCAAATCGGTGTAGATAGCCAGAGCGAACGGACCCGAACGACTATACCACTTAGCTAAGCTATGAATGACGTGAATAATCAAGTCAATAAATGTTGGGTAGTTAGTTAGATAGCATAAAGTAAATATACTGGCAAGTTTGATGTACTAGTAGTCAACTAAAGTTATAGTAGGTAGCTAACATTACAGCAATACATCCTGCTGTAATGCTATGCTACGCTATGCGGTTCATAAGGATAGCGTAGCTAACATTACAGCAATACATCCTGCTGTAATGCTATGCTACGCTATGCGGTTCATAAGGATAGCGTAGCTAACATTACAGCAATACATCCTGCTGTAATGCTATGCTACGCTATGCGGTTCATAAGGATAGCGTAGCTAACAAATTGTCAGCCAACATAACATGTAACGTAACTTATTTAATAAGTCAATACTTTATTACATTGCTCATACTTGAGAAAAAGTAAAAGATACCTTAATAGGAAATGACTCAAGTAAAAGTGAAAGTCACCCAGTAAAATCCCACTTGAGTAAAAGTCTAAAAGCACTTGGTTTTAAATAATACTTAAGTATAAAAAGTAAATGTAATTGCAAAAATATACGGAAATATCAAAAGTAAAAGTATAAATAATTTCAAATTCCTTAAGCAAACCAAACAGCACCATTTTCTTGTTTAAAAAAAAGAAAAAGATTTGTGGATAGCCAGGGGCACACTCCAACACTCAGATATAATTTACAAACAAAGCATGTGTTTAGTGAGTCCGCCAGATCAGAGGCAGGAGGGGTGACCAGGAATATTAGTGTTTGAATTAAACTATTTTTCTGTCCTGCTAAGCACTCAAAACGTAATGAGTACTTTTGGGTGTCATGGGAAATGTATGGAGTAAAAATTACATAATTTTCTTTACAAATGTAGTGAAGGAAATGTAAAAGTTGTCAAAAATAGAAATAGTGAAGTAAAGTACATATACCCCCAAAAAACTATTAGTACTTTAAAGTATTTTTTACTTAAGTACTTTACATCACTGTATATTTCCCTGTTCATCAAGCCATAATGCTAAGAATGATGATTTTTCTCTTTGATGGGGACATGCAAGCTTTCTGAGGGATAAAAACCCTTCTGAACTATTTCTTCCTTCTGATTTGATAGTTCACATTTGACCAATTATTTTTGTCAATTTCCTGGCTTTCATTTTGGAACCAGGGATGATTTTATCGCTTTACACTCCTGGGAATTGCAGAAGGGAATAAAATGCCCACCCTGTAGACGTCTGTATCGGTCTGCTAATACAGGACTAGTAAAGGCCCAGTGCACTACTTTTGTAAAAAAATGTGAGTTCAATGTATTCTAGTGTTTACCAGCATTTGTAACTTGAGTCTGATAATTATCTGTACAAAACAGTTAATCTGATAAAACTTGTGAAATATAAAAATACTTGCTAAATTAATATATGTTTTCCAGTTTCTTGAAATACTTAGCTAATGCAATTTATGCGTAAACTGGTCTATTCATTCTTTTTCCATTTTAGTAGATGCAATTTACAGGAGTGAGTGCATACATTTTTATACTGGTCCACCATGGGAATCGATGCCACAACCTTAGCATTGCAAGTGCCATGCTATACCAACTGAGCCATATCATCACAAACCACTTGATGTCTCAATGTACTCAATTACTGTACTGTGCATTGTGCACATGCGTGCCAGAAAAGCCACAATACAACATTAAACAATACATTAATTGCACTATAACAGTGACAAACGGTGTCCACAAACTTTTAGGACCTACATAAGGCTGTCCCAACAGTTAATTCAGCCTCATTTTTTGCCTTTTTAAGAAACACAGCTGATGTCGAAAAATTTGTTTTCTACTGACAATTGTGATGTACAAACTATTGCATAAGGGGCAATCTGTAATTTCGATCAAGACATTAATGAGCAAGCTAGGACTGACGTAGTCAATTTAACTATTTGTTCAGCCATTTTCAAATGTACAGCGACAGAATTCAGAACATGGGCCATTCTTACAGTATTCTCCCTGTACACCAAGTCAGAACCATATGATAAATAAAGGGGCATGTAAGCAGACAACGAAAGCTCTTACAAAATTCAATGATTACATTTCTCTAAAACAGGCTATAGACTACATGTGCACCACCAAGTCAGAACAGTAGGCTAAGTTATAAATGGGGTAAATGGACCAAATTATTAGGGTGAGGCACATGGGCTACTAACATCTTACTACACAACATACACTTAGTACTACTTTCTTAGCTACAGTATACATATCTTCCTGGCACATTAAATAGTTTATGCAGCAGCATACAATATGTTTTTGGACTCACCTTATTGTGCTGTGCTCACTTGAACAGGAAGGTGGTGCGGCTGTCCTTCCTGTGGGCAAATTTTGCCATCAAACCTTGTCATCAATAACATTGTCTGGATTTATGATGCTTTCAAGACAACTGGCAACTCAGAAAAAAACAAGATCTAATCATGACGTCAGTGATCTTCAGGTTGGAACTCTAGAAAGAGGCCCGAGTTCCCGACTTGGAATTTCGAGTTGGATGACCGTTCAAAATGTAGTTTTCCAAGTTCCCAGTTGTCTTGAACTCACTGAAGTCTGAGATTTCCTAGTTCCGAGTTTCCAGTTGTTTTGAACGTGGCAGATGTCATACTGGATTGACAGCATGGCCAATGTATTCAACCTTTTCTGGCCCATGGTGTTGAATGTGAATGTTTATCCTTTAAAGCTTGGATAAGAGACCCTTAAACCTAGACTTGACCACACACTCACTCCACTGAATAGCAGGCTAGTGATTGCTTAGCAATGTCCAATGGCCGATGAGCACTGATACATTATCTTTATAATTTCTCTTCATATGACAAGGATTGAAAAGGATTTGCCAGTAGATTGTCGACTTGATTCACGATGAATCATGATGATGATTGGTTGTCTAGCTTGCTAGCTAAGATTTTGAATGTATGATGTTGACATGATCAGTCCAATCAAAGCTACTGTAGATATAACGTGATTTGACATAATTTTATCTGTGGCCAAGTCTTCTTGGAGGGGAACTTCTAATGTAAATCTATGGCAGCACCCAAGGGGCTTAAGTTTTCAAGTTCTGAGCCAAACACGGCGAAAACCCCTACACTCTGAATTTTCCGCTGGCTGCCCCACCACCACAGAAAGCACTGAGCTAAGTTGAAACACCTGCATTTTGGAGCTGCCTTACTCAAGAAAGCAAAAAAGAGACCATGTTTGTATGCGGCTTTATTAACTCAATGATATGTGACGGGTATTAATGCCAGCATAACAGGCACCTGCCATGAATGGCGAGTCGCCACTGATTGTGCACTGTTTCTTTTCATGGTGATAGAAAGTCCACTGCAGAGGAGGCTGCAGAGGGGAGGACGACTCATAATTATGGCTGGAACGGAAACAAATGGAACGGCGTGTTTGATATTCCACTCATTCTGCTCCAGCCATTACCACAAGCCCATCCTCCCCAATTAAGGTGCCACCAACCTCCTGTGGTCTACAGGTACAAACCCACGTTGACCAGCCTATGTACAATACAGTAATGTACATTTACATAGTGGTTTGTAAGGATGATAAATGAATACTGCAAATGAATACTGTTATTTGATCCACAAAAATATTGAATTTGATGTAGATGTTTTGTGTCTTTGTCCATAACCTTGCACCTTTTGATGTAAATATCTTAGGATAGGGTTTTTGTTCTTTCTGGATTGCATTATAATGACAATCACAGAGAAAGGGATAGGGTAACAACTCTTACAAATGAACCTACTTTTTTGCCAAAGCAGAGCTCCTGAATGTTTTTGTTGCCTGCACTACAGAAGTCTATATAGGTCTGCTAATACTAGTAAAGACCCACTGATCACATTTGTGAGTTTTTATTTTAAAAAACAACAACATATATATATATATTTTTTTTTTTCATGTGGGTGAGCGGTTTGCTAATGTCAACGTTGTGAACAGAGGGTCCCATGGTGGGGTTATGGTATGGGCAGGAATAAGCTACGAACAATGAACACAATTGCATTTTATTGATGGCAGTTTGAATGCACAGCCATTCATCCGCTGCCATCGCCTCATGTTTCAGCATGATAATGCTCCTGGAAGCTAAAAATGTCCCTGTTCTTCCATGGCCTGCATACTCACCAGACCAATTCAGTATTTGGGATGCTCTGGATCGACGTGTACGAAAGAGTGTTCCAGTTCCCGCCAATATCCAGCAACTTCGCACAGCCATTGAAGAGGAGTGGGACAACATTTCAAAGGCCACAATCAACAGCCTGATTAACTGTATGTGAAGGAGATGTGTCGCGTTGCATGAGGGAAATGGTCACACCAGATACCGAAGGGTCTTCTGATCCACGCCTCTACCTCTCGTTTGTTAAATACTGTATTTGTATTCCCAGTCCTGTGAAATCCATAGATTAAGGCCTAAATAATGTATCCCAATTGACTTAATTCCTTATATGAATTGTAACTCTCTAAAAATAAATCTTTGAAGTTGTTGCACGTTGCATTTATATTTTTGTTGTGTAAATAAAATCGCAGGCATGTGCCCACGTACTGATGTATGCGTGCGTGCAACCGCCAGTTGTAACTCTTTTTTAGTTCTATTGCATTCCGCTACACTCGCACTAACATCTGCTAACCATGTGACAAATAACATGGGATTTGATTTGTTCTCATTGAAAATGTGTGTCGTTCAGGCCTTGAGCTGTTCTTGTCCATTGATGTTCTGAATGAGTGTGGACTCGGGCAATAAAGACTGTTCTCGTGTTCTATCCTGGTGAAACGGAGTGATATTCAGTATGGATTCCAGACGATCCTTTGACACGGATAAAGTGAAAACCGTATAGGTCAATTAAAGTGTCTTCTGTTCTCTATGTGCAGCAGCACACACCAAACAACCAGATTCTACGGGTTCTGTTTTTGTTTTGTTTTCAATGATGTCCTAGGAACAGTGGGTTAACTGCCTTGTTCAGGGGCAGAAGGACAGATTTTTATTTTTTACCTTGTCAGCTCGGGGATTCAATCTTGTAACCTTTTGGATACTTGTCCAACGCTCTAACCACTAGGCTACCTGTTTAATCTGTATTGTGGATGGGAGCGCAATTTAAATGTAAAGGCAACGTTCCCGAGTTGGCGTAGTCTGCATTCCCGGTAAACGCTGCATATGTCAGCTCAATCGGAAATGACCTTTACATCTGTAACCCTTCAGCATTCTGGCTGAATAGAGAGCGCTTTGTGAGGGTAAAAATGACCTGTTCTGAAGATGGACAGCAGAGGGCAGTGTTTCCGTGTGCAACTGCTGTGAACAACAGCAAGATGCCTGGACTTTCTGCATTAATCTACACAATTTACAACTGTCATGGTTTACAATTTTGTTCATGTATTTAGATCACATGCACCTTTTGATTAATCCATCAAGGCTAAATGACAAAACATACACAATGTTTAGGCAGTCGTTTGACTCATTATTGAGCCTGTATTTTTCTGCTGATCTACTCCAAATTGAACTAAATATGGCTTTCACTGTGGAATAGTCAATTGGTGTCAATGCTTATATCATAGTGGGTAAAGGAAGCCAAGACTGCATATTGAGAGTTTGAGAACATCAAAATGACATGCAAGAGAATGTTATGTAAAGCCTGCCTTGTAGAATTCTATTGTACTAGTGAAATTACTTACTTGCCACATACAGTACCAGTCAAACGTTTGGATACACCTACTCATTCCAGGGTTTTTTCTTTATTTTTACCATTTTCTACTTTGTAGAATACTAGTGAAGACATCAAAACGATTAAATAACACAATATGGAATCATGTAGTAACCAAAAAAAAATCGAAATATTTGAGATTCTTCAGAGTAGCCACCGTTTGCCTTGATGCCAGCTTTGCACACTCTTGGCATTCTCTCAGCCAGCTTCATGAGGTAGTCACCTGGAATGCATTTCAATTAACAGGTGTGCCGTGTTAAAAGTTAATGTGTGTAATTTGTTTTCTTCTAAAGGCGTTTGAGCCAATCAGTCATGTTGTGACAAGGTAGGGTGGTATACAGAAGCCCTATTTGGTAAAAGTACATAGAATGGCAAGAACAGCTCAAATTAGCAAGGAGAAATGACAGTCCATCATTACTTTAAGACATGAAGGTCAGTAAATCCGGAGAATTTAAATTACTTTGAAAGTTTCTTTCAGAGCAGTCGCAAAAACCATCAAGCGCTATGACGAAACTGTCTCTCATGAGGACCGCCACAGGAAAGGAAGATCCAGAGTTATCTCTGCTGCAGAGGATAAGTTCAATAAAGTTACCAGCCTCAGGAATCGGAATTAACTGCACCTCAGATTGCAGCCCAAATCAATTCTTCACAGAGTTCAAGTAACAGACACATCTCAACATCAACTGTTCAGAGGAGACTGCGTGAATTTTATTTATTTATTTTTATTTTTTTCACCTTTATTTAACCAGGTAGGCTAGTTGAGAACAAGTTCTCATTTGCAACTGCGACCTGGCCAAGATAAAGCATAGCAGTGTGAGCATACAACAAAGAGTTACACATGGAGTAAACAATTAACAAGTCAATAACACAGTAGAAAACGAAGGGGGGGTCTATATACAATGTGTGCAAAAGGCATGAGGAGGTAGGCAAATAATTACAATTTTGCAGATTAACACTGGAGTGATAAAAGATCAGATGGTCATGTACAGGTAGAGATATTGGTGTGCAGAAGAGCAGAAAAGTAAATAAATAAAAACAGTACGGGGATGAGGTAGGTGAAAAGGGTGGGCTATTTACCAATAGACTATGTACAGCTGCAGCGATCGGTTAGCTGCTCAGATAGCTGATGTTTGAAGTTGGTGAGGGAGATGAAAGTCTCCAACTTCAGCGATTTTTGCAATTCGTTCCAGTCACAGGCAGCAGAGTACTGGAACGAAAGGCGGCCAAATGAGGTGTTGGCTTTAGGGATGATCAGTGAGATACACCTGCTGGAGCGCGTGCTACGGATGGGTGTTGCCATCGTGACCAGTGAGCTGAGATAAGGCGGAGCTTTACCTAGCATAGACTTGTAGATGACCTGGAGCCAGTGGGTCTGGCGACGAATATGTAGCGAGGGCCAGCCGACTAGAGCATACAAGTCGCAGTGGTGGGTAGTATAAGGTGCTTTAGTGACAAAACGGATGGCACTGTGATAGACTGCATCCAGTTTGCTGAGTAGAGTGTTGGAAGCCATTTTGTAGATGACATCGCCGAAGTCGAGGATTGGTAGGATAGTCAGTTTTACTAGGGTAAGCTTGGCGGCTTGAGTGAAGGAGGCTTTGTTGCGGAATAGAAAGCCGACTCTTGATTTGATTTTCGATTGGAGATGTTTGATATGAGTCTGGAAGGAGAGTTTGCAGTCTAGCCAGACACCTAGGTACTTATAGACGTCCACATATTCTAGGTCGGAACCATCCAGGGTGGTGATGCTAGTCGGGCATGCAGGTGCAGGCAGCGACCGGTTGAAAAGCATGCATTTGGTTTTACTAGCGTTTAAGAGCAGTTGGAGGCCACGGAAGGAGTGTTGTATGGCATTGAAGCTTGTTTGGAGGTTAGATAGCACAGTGTCCAAAGACGGGCCGAAAGTATATAGAATGGTGTCGTCTGCGTAGAGGTGGATCAGGGAATCGCCCGCAGCAAGAGCAACATCATTGATATACACAGAGAAAAGAGTCGGCCCGAGAATTGAACCCTGTGGCACCCCCATAGAGACTGCCAGAGGACCGGACAGCATGCCCTCCGATTTGACACACTGAACTCTGTCTGCAAAGTAATTGGTGAACCAGGCAAGGCAGTCATCCGAAAAACCGAGGCTACTGAGTCTGCCGATAAGAATATGGTGATTGACAGAGTCGAAAGCCTTGGCGAGGTCGATGAAGACGGCTGCACAGTACTGTCTTTTATCGATGGCGGTTATGATGTCGTTTAGTACCTTGAGTGTGGCTGAGGTGCACCCATGACCGGCTCGGAAACCAGATTGCACAGCGGAGAAGGTACGGTGGGATTCGAGATGGTCAGTGACCTGTTTGTTGACTTGGCTTTCGAAGACCTTAGATAGGCAGGGCAGGATGGATATAGGTCTGTAACAGTTTGGGTCCAGGGTGTCTCCCCCTTTGAAGAGGGGGATGACTGCGGCAGCTTTCCAATCCTTGGGGATCTCAGACGAGATGAAAGAGAGGTTGAACAGGCTGGTAATAGGGGTTGCGACAATGGTGGCAGATAGTTTCAGAAATAGAGGGTCCAGATTGTCAAGCCCAGCTGATTTGTACGGGTCCAGGTTTTGCAGCTCTTTCAGAACATCTGCTATCTGGATTTGGGTAAAGGAGAACCTGGAGAGGCTTGGGCGAGGAGCTGCGGGGGGGGCGGAGCTGTTGGCCGAGGTTGAAGTAGCCAGGCGGAAGGCATGGCCAGCCGTTGAGAAATGCTTATTGAAGTTTTCGATAATCATGGATTTATCAGTGGTGACCGTGTTACCTAGCCTCAGTGCAGTGGGCAGCTGGGAGGAGGTGCTCTTGTTCTCCATGGACTTCACAGTGTCCCAGAACTTTTTGGAGTTGGAGCTACAGGATGCAAACTTCTGCCTGAAGAAGCTGGCCTTAGCTTTCCTGACTGACTGCGTGTATTGGTTCCGGACTTCCCTGAACAGTTGCATATCACGGGGACTATTCGATGCTATTGCAGTCCGCCACAGGATGTTTTTGTGCTGGTCGAGGGCAGTCAGGTCTGGGGTGAACCAAGGGCTGTATCTGTTCTTAGTTCTGCATTTTTTGAACGGAGCATGCTTATCTAAAATGGTGAGGAAGTTACTTTTAAAGAATGACCAGGCATCCTCAACTGACGGGATGAGGTCAATGTCCTTCCAGGATACCCGGGCCAGGTCGATTAGAAAGGCCTGCTCACAGAAGTGTTTTAGGGAGCGTTTGACAGTGATGAGGGGTGGTCGTTTGACTGCGGCTCCGTAGCGGATACAGGCAATGAGGCAGTGATCGCTGAGATCCTGGTTGAAGACAGCGGAGGTGTATTTGGAGGGCCAGTTGGTCAGGATGACGTCTATGAGGGTGCCCTTGTTTACAGAGTTGGGGTTGTACCTGGTGGGTTCCTTGATGATTTGTGTGAGATTGAGGGCATCTAGCTTAGATTGTAGGACTGGCGGGGTGTTAAGCATATCCCAGTTTAGGTCACCTAACAGAACAAACTCTGAAGCTAGATGGGGGGCGATCAATTCACAAATGGTGTCCAGGGCACAGCTGGGAGCTGAGGGGGGTCGGTAGCAGGCGGCAACCGTGAGAGACTTATTTCTGGAGAGAGTAATTTTCAAAATTAGTAGTTCGAACTGTTTGGGTATGGACCTGGAAAGTATGACATTACTTTGCAGGCCATCTCTGCAGTAAACTGCAACTCCTCCCCCTTTGGCAGTTCTATCTTGACGGAAGATGTTATAGTTGGGTATGGAAATCTCTGAATTTTTGGTGGCCTTCCTGAGCCAGGATTCAGACACAGCAAGGACATCAGGGTTAGCAGAGTGTGCTAAAGCAGTGAGTAAGACAAACTTAGGGAGGAGGCTTCTGATGTTGACATGCATGAAACCAAGGCTTTTTCGAACACAGAAGTCAACAAATGAGGGTGCCTGGGGACATGCAGGGCCTGGGTTTACCTCCACATCACCCGCGGAACAGAGAAGGAGTAGTATGAGGGTGCGGCTAAAGGCTATCAAAACTGGTCGCCTAGAGCGTTGGGGACAGAGAATAAGAGGAGCAGGTTTCTGGGCATGGTAGAATATATTCAGGGCATAATGCGCAGACAGGGGTATGGTGGGGTGCGGGTACAGCGGAGGTAAGCCCAGGCACTGGGTGATGATGAGAGAGGTTGTATCTCTGGACATGCTGGTAGTAATGGGTGAGGTCACCGCATGTGTGGGAGGTGGGACAAAGGAGTTATCAGGGGTATGAAGAGTGGAACTAGGGGCTCCATTGTGAACTAAAACAATGATAACTAACCTGAACAACAGTATACAAGGCATATTGACATTTGAGAGAGACATACAGCGAGGCATACAGTAATCACAGGTGTTGAATTGGGAAAGCTAGCTAAAACAGTAGGTGAGACAACAGCTAATCAGCTAGCACAACAACAGCAGGTAAAATGGCGTAGACTAGGCAACGGGGCCAACAGATAAAACAAACAAGCAGGATGGAGTACCGTGATTTATGGACAGTCCAGCGTGCATCAGCTATGTAGCCAAGAGATCAGTGTCCAGGGGGCAGCGGTGGATGGGGAAGGGAAGCTGGACTGGCGAGTGTTATCCAGGTTAAAAAAACGAACAATGACTAAATAGCTTGTAGCTAGTTAGCTGGTTAGCTTCTGGAGGTTCTTGAGTGTGTTCTAAAAATAAATAAAAAATAATAGCGATTCCGTATCACATTGGGTGAGGCAGGTTTCCGGAAGGTATAAACAAATTAAAAGTCAAAAGAGATAGAAAGTAAATATGGGTCCGGTGGGCGTTTGGGACGCGGCGATTCAGGCGGTTAGCAGGCCTGTGCTAACAAGCTAACAGTTTGTAGGCCCGGGCTAGACAAGGTAGCAGTTAGCGGACCGGAGCTGGACAAGCTAGCAGTTAGCAGGCCGAATTAGCAAGCAGGGAGATAGCGAGGGCTAGAGAGTTAGCCTTTGGGGGACGTCGCGATGGGGTGAGTCTGTTTATTCCTCTTCATGCGGTGACATCGATAGACCGGTCGTGGGCCCGGGTATTGTAGCTCAGGAGTATGCTACGGTGGTAGCGCAGGCCGGGCTAGCTTCAAGCTAAGTGGGTGGAAACGCTAGCCAGGGGTAATCATCCAGGGTTGCGGTTTAGCTAGATAGCTAGTTGTGAAGATCCAGCGTATTTGGAAGCTTAGGTTTAGCAAAATGTTTTTAAAGGGATAGCTATGTAAAAAACGAAAAATATGTAAAAAAACGAAAAATAAAAGGGACACGACACGACAGGACGACTTACTGCTACGCCATCTTGGATATTCAGGCTTTCATGGTCGAATTGCTGCAAATAAACCACTAATAAGACTAAGAGATGTGCTTGGGCCAAGAAACATGAGCAATGGACATTAGATCAGTGGAAATCTGTCCTTTGGTCTGATGAGTCCAAATTTGAGATTTTTGGTTCCAACCGCCGTGTCTTTGTGAGACGCAGAGTAGGTGAGTGGATGATCTCTGCATGTGTGGTTCCCATCTCGAAGCATGGAGGAGGAGGTGTGATGGTTTGGGGATGGTTTGCTGGTGACACTGTTGGTGATTTATTTAGAATTCAAAGCACACTTAACCAGCATGGCTACCACAGCATTTTCCAGCGATACACCATCCCATCTGGTTTGCGCTTAGTAGGAATATTATTTGTTTTTCAACAGGACAATGACCCAAAACACACCTCCAGGCTGTGTAAGGGCTCTTTGACCAAGAAGGAGAGTGATGGAGTGCTACATCAGATGACCTGGCCTCCACAATAACCCGACCTTAACCCAATTGCGATGGTTTGGGATGAGTTCGACCGCAAATCAAATCAAATCAAATTTATTTATATAGCCCTTCGTACATCAGCTGATATCTCAAAGTGCTGTACAGAAACCCAGCCTAAAACCCCAAACAGCAAGCAATGCAGGTGTAGAAGCACGGACCGCAGAGTGAAGGAAAAGCAGCCATCAAGTGCTCAGCCTATGTGTGAACTCCTTCGGGGCTGTTGGAATAGCATTCCAGGTGACTACCTCATGAAGCTGGCTGAGAGAATACCAAGAGTGTGCAAAGCAGTCATCAAGGCAAATGGTTGTTTAACATTTTTTGGTTACTACATGATTTCATATTGTGTTATTTCATCATTTGAATCTGTTCACTATTATTCTACAATACAGAAAATAGTCCTAATAAAGGAAAACCCTTGAATGAGTAGGTGTGTCAAAACATTTGACGGGTATTGTACATTTTCTTGAAAAGATGGCACATGGCAAAGGGTCCATAGCCTGAATCTATTTCAGAATGTATAATTGGACAAAATACTAAATTATTCTTAGAACACAATACCATTTTTCTTTGCAATAGTTATAGCTCTACTGCGGAGTAAGTCTCCTTTTTTTCCCCCAATTTGTCACATGATATCTTGACCTTCCTCAGTACAAGATTCCAAATGATCAGTTATTGCAGTTGTTCTTTGGTTATTGGCATCTAATAGGTGTGACATCCTCTTGGTTGTTATCCAAACGAATTGCACAAATACTATGGCTATGTATGAGGGTGCGAAGTGCATGCCAGCGCACAAACAATTACCCAGCACCACAACTGACAAAAGATGCAATTTTGAGGCAAGAGAAGCTGAATACATGACTGATAAGAGAAGTTGAATACATGATTGATAAGAGAAGCTGAATACATGGCTGATAAGAGAAGTTGAATACATGGCTGATAAGAGAAGTTGAATACATGATTGATAAGAGAAGCTGAATACATGGCTGATAAGAGAAGTTGAATACATGGCTGATAAGAGAAGTTGAATACATGGCTGATAAGAGAAGTTGAATACATGGCTGATAAGAGAAGTTGAATACATGGCTGATAAGAGAAGTTGAATACATGGCTGATAAGAGAAGTTGAATACATGGCTGATAAGAGAAGTTGAATACGTGGTTGATAAGAGAAGTTGAATACATGGCTGATAAGAGAAGTTGAATACATGGCTGATAAGAGAAGTTGAATACATGGCTGATAAGAGAAGTTGAATACGTGGTTGATAAGAGAAGTTGAATACATGGCTGATAAGAGAAGTTGAATACATGGCTGATAAGAGAAGTTGAATACATGGCTGATAAGAGAAGTTGAATACGTGGCTGATAAGAGAAGTTGAATACATGGCTGATAAGAGAAGTTGAATACGTGGCTGATAAGAGAAGTTGAATACGTGGCTGATAAGAGAAGTTGAATACGTGGTTGATAAGAGAAGTTGAATACGTGGCTGATAAGAGAAGTTGAATACGTGGCTGATAAGAGAAGTTGAATACGTGGTTGATAAGAGAAGTTGAATACGTGGTTGATAAGAGAAGTTGAATACATGGCTGATAAGAGAAGTTGAATACGTGGCTGATAAGAGAAGTTGAATACATGGCTGATAAGAGAAGTTGAATACGTGGTTGATAAGAGAAGTTGAATACATGGCTGATAAGAGAAGTTGAATACGTGGTTGATAAGAGAAGTTGAATACGTGGTTGATAAGAGAAGTTGAATACGTGGCTGATAAGAGAAGTTGAATACGTGGCTGATAAGAGAAGTTGAATACATGGCTGATAAGAGAAGTTGAATACGTGGTTGATAAGAGAAGTTGAATACGTGGCTGATAAGAGAGGTTGAATACGTGGCTGATAAGAGAAGTTGAATACGTGGTTGCGCGAGCATGAACAACTTTAAAGGAGTGTTTGAGGGTAAATATTTTAGCTGGCCTCGGCAGAATGTGTACAGAACAATTACATGCATCGTTGTGACAAAATGGCAGCCGCGACAGTTATTTGTTCTCCTTCACTTTGCTTTGAGAAGTGTCAGGCACTTGGGAATCATTTTCTTTGGATACGTGTGACAGAGCACAAAATAATACATGCTGCTCCTTTTAAAGCTACACTGTAATATGTGCATATTAAGGAGTGGGACGGTTGTCCTAATTAGCTGAATTTTTAGTTTTGTCAGTGTATTGAGATGCACCCCGATGAGTACGCATTGAGATGCGCCCCCAAAATAGAGTATTGAGATGCAACCCAAAAATAGTACTGAGATGGGTAGAGTACCAACGCAACAATGGAGTATTGAGATGCACCCCATCCAAAGACTATTGGGATGCACCCCAATTAAAGAGTATTATTATTGTGCGTAAACATTGACATCCATGTTTGGTTTTGATTTGGACAGGGTGGTAGCAGCTAACAATTGGATTTGATTATTACCTGTGTACTGCTTTGCGATGCAAAACACCAATTACCTTATCAAAACTGTCAACGGATATACTCTCCAACGTGGGAAAAGGTTGCAAAACAGGCTGACGACAACAGTGGTAGGCCTGATCACCGACAACGATGAGACGGCCTATAGGGAGGAGGTCAGAGATCTGGCAGTGTGGTGTCAGGACAACAACCTCTCCCTCAACACGAGCAAGACAAAGGAGCTGATCGTGGACTACAGGAAAAGGAGGGCCAAACACACCCCCATTCACATCGATGGAGCTGTAGATGAGCGGGTCGAGAGTTTCAAATTCCTTGGTGTCCACATCATCAAAAAACTATCATGGTTCAAACACACCAAGACAGTCGTAAAGAGGACATGACAACACATTTCCCCCTCAGGAGACTGAAAAAATGTGGCATGAGTCCCCAGATCCTCAAAAAGTTATACTGCTGCACCATCGAGATCATCCTGACCGGTTGCATCACCGCCTGGTATGGCAACTGTTCGGCATCCGACCGTAAGTCTCTACAGGTGGTAGTGCTCACGGCCCAGTACATCACTGGGGCCAAGCTTCCTGCCATCCAGGACCTATATACTAGACGGTGTCAGAGGAAGGCCCAAAAAATTGTCAAAGACTCCAGTCACCCAAGTCATAGACTGTTCTCTCTGCTACCACACGGCAAATTTGATTGCCGCCAGGTCTAGGTCCAAATGGCTCCTCTACCCCTTCTACCCCCAAGCCATAAGACTTTTTCTTTTTTTTACATTCTAACCCCCCCCCCCCCCCATTTGTTTTTACACCACTGCTACTCGCTGTTTATTATCTATACATAGTCACTTTACCCCTACCTACATGTTCAAATTACCTCGACTAACCTGTACCCCCGCACATTGACCCTATACCGGTACCCCCTGTATATAGCCTCGTTATTATTATTATTTCATTTTTGTACTTTCGTTTATTTAGTAAATATATGCTTAACTCTATTTCTTGAACTGCATTGTTGGTTAAGGGCTTGTAAGTAAGCATTTCACGGTAAGGTCTACACCTGTTGTTACTCGGCGCAAGGGACAAATACAATTTGATGTTAGGTATTGAACTTAATCTAGGGGAACAAATACTTGTACATACGAAGTATCTCAATTCATGCTGTAAGTTTACTCCAATAGATGTAGTTTCACTCAAAACATGATACAAATAGGAACATTTAGGTTGTTCACAGCAAACAAGAGGACTACGACCTGTAGAGGCTTTTAAGTGACTACCCCCTTAAGCAACTACACAATGTAGTCAATTATTTAAAAGCAGAAATAGATATCTCCCAGAAAATACAATGAAAACAGATTACCTCTGGACTCGAAACACACCGTCCACACAGATAACCCAAGGGAAAAAAAAGCACTGAGACTGGACTACAGATTAGATTCAACTTCATAAAACAGCTTTCACTTCAATACAAAGTTAAGAATCTGGATAGAATTGGAGGTGTCATGGCGGGGGGGAATTGCTGGATTGCAGCACCTCTCCTCTCTGTCTCTACCTGCTCTGGCAAACCTGTGGTAGAGGGCACTTACCTTCTTAAAGAGTGCAACACCTGCCAGGTGGACGGATGATCTTGGCAAAGGAGAAATGCTCACTAACAGGGATGTAAAATAACGTGTTGCACAACATTTGAGAGAGAGAAAAAGAAGAAGAAGCTTTTTGTGCTTATGGAACATTTCAGGGATCTTTTTATTTCAGCTCGTGAAACATGGGACCAACACTTTACATGTTGCGTTTATATTTTAGTTCAGTATAAAACGTTGATCCCAAAAGTGAAACAATGATAAGAGGAAGAGAGAGATAAAGAAAAGAGAAAAGGACACAGAACGAAACAAATCTCACAGACTCGTGAAAAAGCTCTGCAGGAGACATTCACCATAAAAAAATAGAGATAAACAAAGATGGGACAGCATATATAGATTTCATCTCCTGTAGCCTTAGTGCGGAGGACGATATTCCACTCCATTTTTGCTCCTCCTGCCTCTGAAGACTTAAAGGAAAAGTTTCAAAACACAGAAATCTGGCCAGTATGATTTATGTTGCATCATATGTGCCAAATTTCAGTGTTTTGAAAGATACATATCTTGAAAACTTGATTGTTGACATGCAAAACATTATGGGACTATATCAAGAATGGACTAATGAAGCAAATAATGGGTGGAGTTTTCCTTTGAAGCTTCATTTTGATTCAAGGCCACCTGTGGTGCAATTGAACATATGATGAGTATGCAGGGTATACAGTGTTAGCTGTTATACAACAGGCTTAATACATGGTGTTCTTAAAAGTTCTCAATAGCGCTGCTGTGTTCTTAAGAGCCGTCCATAGCAGGGCTGTGTTCTTAAGAGCCATCCATAGCAGGGCTATGTTCTTAAGAGCCATCCATAGCAGGGCTGTGATCTTAAGAGCCATCCATAGCAGGGCTGTGTTCTTAAGAGGCCTCCATAGCCCTGCTGTGTTCTTAAGAGGCCTCCATAGCCCTGCTGTGTTCTTAAGAGGCCTCCATAGCCCTGCTGTGTTCTTAAGAGCCATCCATAGCAGGGCTGTGTTCTTAAGAGCCATCCATAGCAGGGCTGTGTTCTTAAGAGCCATCCATAGCAGGGCTGTGTTCTTAAGAGGCCTCCATAGCAGGGCTGTGTTCTTAAGAGACCTCCATAGCAGGGCTGTGTTCTTAAGAGCCATCCATAGCAGGGCTGTGTTCTTAAGAGCCATCCATAGCAGGGCTGTGTTCTTAAGAGGCCTCCATAGCAGGGCTGTGTTCTTAAGAGCCATCCATAGCAGGGCTGTGTTCTTAAGAGCCATCCATAGCAGGGCTGTGTTCTTAAGAGCCATCCATAGCAGGGCTGTGTTCTTAAGAGGCCTCCATAGCAGGGCTGTGTTCTTAAGAGCCATCCATAGCAGGGCTGTGTTCTTAAGAGCCATCCATAGCAGGGCTGTGTTCTTAAGAGGCCTCCATAGCCCTGCTGTGTTCTTAAGAGGCCTCCATAGCCCTGCTGTGTTCTTAAGAGGCATCCATAGCAGGGCTGTGTTCTTAAGAGGCCTCCATAGCCCTGCTGTGTTCATAAGAGGCCTCCATAGCCCTGCTGTGTTCTTAAGAGCCATCCATAGCAGGGCTGTGTTCTTAAGAGCCATCCATAGCAGGGCTGTGTTCTTAAGAGCCATCCATAGCAGGGCTGTGTTCTTAAGAGCCATCCATAGCAGGGCTGTGTTCTTAAGAGGCCTCCATAGCAGGGCTGTGTTCTTAAGAGACCTCCATAGCAGGGCTGTGTTCTTAAGAGCCATCCATAGCAGGGCTGTGTTCTTAAGAGCCATCCATAGCAGGGCTGTGTTCTTAAGAGCCATCCATAGCAGGGCTGTGTTCTTAAGAGCCATCCATAGCAGGGCTGTGTTCTTAAGGGCCATCCATAGCAGGGCTGTGTTCTTAAGAGCCATCCATAGCAGGGCTGTGTTCTTAAGAGGCATCCATAGCCCTGCTGTGTTCATAAGAGGCCTCCATAGCCCTGCTGTGTTCTTAAGAGCCATCCATAGCAGGGCTGTGTTCTTAAGAGCCATCCATAGCAGGGCTGTGTTCTTAAGAGCCATCCATAGCAGGGCTGTGTTCTTAAGAGCCATCCATAGCAGGGCTGTGTTCTTAAGAGGCCTCCATAGCAGGGCTGTGTTCTTAAGAGACCTCCATAGCAGGGCTGTGTTCTTAAGAGCCATCCATAGCAGGGCTGTGTTCTTAAGAGCCATCCATAGCAGGGCTGTGTTCTTAAGAGCCATCCATAGCAGGGCTGTGTTCTTAAGAGCCATCCATAGCAGGGCTGTGTTCTTAAGAGCCATCCATAGCAGGGCTGTGTTCTTAAGAGCCATCCATAGCAGGGCTGTGTTCTTAAGAGCCATCCATAGCAGGGCTGTGTTCTTAAGAGCCATCCATAGCAGGGCTGTGTTCTTAAGAGGCCTCCATAGCAGGGCTGTGTTCTTAAGAGCCATCCATAGCAGGGCTGTGTTCTTAAGAGCCATCCATAGCAGGGCTGTGTTCTTAAGAGCCATCCATAGCAGGGCTGTGTTCTTAAGAGGCCTCCATAGCAGGGCTGTGTTCTTAAGAGCCATCCATAGCAGGGCTGTGTTCTTAAGAGCCATCCATAGCAGGGCTGTGTTCTTAAGAGGCCTCCATAGCCCTGCTGTGTTCTTAAGAGGCCTCCATAGCCCTGCTGTGTTCTTAAGAGGCATCCATAGCAGGGCTGTGTTCTTAAGAGGCCTCCATAGCCCTGCTGTGTTCATAAGAGGCCTCCATAGCCCTGCTGTGTTCTTAAGAACCATCCATAGCAGGGCTGTGTTCTTAAGAGCCATCCATAGCAGGGCTGTGTTCTTAAGAGCCATCCATAGCAGGGCTGTGTTCTTAAGAGCCATCCATAGCAGGGCTGTGTTCTTAAGAGGCCTCCATAGCAGGGCTGTGTTCATAAGAGACCTCCATAGCAGGGCTGTGTTCTTAAGAGCCATCCATAGCAGGGCTGTGTTCTTAAGAGCCATCCATAGCAGGGCTGTGTTCTTAAGAGCCATCCATAGCAGGGCTGTGTTCTTAAGAGCCATCCATAGCAGGGCTGTGTTCTTAAGAGCCATCCATAGCAGGGCTGTGTTCTTAAGAGCCATCCATAGCAGGGCTGTGTTCTTAAGAGCCATCCATAGCAGGGCTGTGTTCTTAAGAGGCCTCCATAGCAGGGCTGTGTTCTTAAGAGCCATCCATAGCAGGGCTGTGTTCTTAAGAGCCATCCATAGCAGGGCTGTGTTCTTAAGAGCCATCCATAGCAGGGCTGTGTTCTTAAGAGGCCTCCATAGCAGGGCTGTGTTCTTAAGAGCCATCCATAGCAGGGCTGTGTTCTTAAGAGCCATCCATAGCAGGGCTGTGTTCTTAAGAGGCCTCCATAGCCCTGCTGTGTTCTTAAGAGGCCTCCATAGCCCTGCTGTGTTCTTAAGAGGCATCCATAGCAGGGCTGTGTTCTTAAGAGGCCTCCATAGCCCTGCTGTGTTCATAAGAGGCCTCCATAGCCCTGCTGTGTTCTTAAGAGCCATCCATAGCAGGGCTGTGTTCTTAAGAGCCATCCATAGCAGGGCTGTGTTCTTAAGAGCCATCCATAGCAGGGCTGTGTTCTTAAGAGCCATCCATAGCAGGGCTGTGTTCTTAAGAGGCCTCCATAGCAGGGCTGTGTTCTTAAGAGACCTCCATAGCAGGGCTGTGTTCTTAAGAGCCATCCATAGCAGGGCTGTGTTCTTAAGAGCCATCCATAGCAGGGCTGTGTTCTTAAGAGCCATCCATAGCAGGGCTGTGTTCTTAAGAGCCATCCATAGCAGGGCTGTGTTCTTAAGGGCCATCCATAGCAGGGCTGTGTTCTTAAGAGCCATCCATAGCAGGGCTGTGTTCTTAAGAGGCATCCATAGCCCTGCTGTGTTCATAAGAGGCCTCCATAGCCCTGCTGTGTTCTTAAGAGCCATCCATAGCAGGGCTGTGTTCTTAAGAGCCATCCATAGCAGGGCTGTGTTCTTAAGAGCCATCCATAGCAGGGCTGTGTTCTTAAGAGCCATCCATAGCAGGGCTGTGTTCTTAAGAGGCCTCCATAGCAGGGCTGTGTTCTTAAGAGACCTCCATAGCAGGGCTGTGTTCTTAAGAGCCATCCATAGCAGGGCTGTGTTCTTAAGAGCCATCCATAGCAGGGCTGTGTTCTTAAGAGCCATCCATAGCAGGGCTGTGTTCTTAAGAGCCATCCATAGCAGGGCTGTGTTCTTAAGAGCCATCCATAGCAGGGCTGTGTTCTTAAGAGCCATCCATAGCAGGGCTGTGTTCTTAAGAGCCATCCATAGCAGGGCTGTGTTCTTAAGAGGCCTCCATAGCAGGGCTGTGTTCTTAAGAGACCTCCATAGCAGGGCTGTGTTCTTAAGAGCCATCCATAGCAGGGCTGTGTTCTTAAGAGCCATCCATAGCAGGGCTGTGTTCTTAAGAGCCATCCATAGCAGGGCTGTGTTCTTAAGAGCCATCCATAGCAGGGCTGTGTTCTTAAGGGCCATCCATAGCAGGGCTGTGTTCTTAAGAGCCATCCATAGCAGGGCTGTGTTCTTAAGAGGCCTCCATAGCCCTGCTGTGTTCATAAGAGGCCTCCATAGCCCTGCTGTGTTCTTAAGAGCCATCCATAGCAGGGCTGTGTTCTTAAGAGCCATCCATAGCAGGGCTGTGTTCTTAAGAGGCCTCCATAGCAGGGCTGTGTTCTTAAGAGACCTCCATAGCAGGGCTGTGTTCTTAAGAGCCATCCATAGCAGGGCTGTGTTCTTAAGAGCCATCCATAGCAGGGCTGTGTTCTTAAGAGCCATCCATAGCAGGGCTGTGTTCTTAAGAGCCATCCATAGCAAGGCTGTGTTCTTAAGAGCCATCCATAGCAGGGCTGTGTTCTTAAGAGCCATCCATAGCAGGGCTGTGTTCTTAAGAGGCCTCCATAGCAGGGCTGTGTTCTTAAGAGACCTCCATAGCAGGGCTGTGTTCTTAAGAGCCATCCATAGCAGGGCTGTGTTCTTAAGAGGCCTCCATAGCAGGGCTGTGTTCTTAAGGGCCATCCATAGCAGGGCTGTGTTCTTAAGAGCCATCCATAGCAGGGCTGTGTTCTTAAGAGCCATCCATAGCAGGTCTGTGTTCTTAAGAGGCCTCCATAGCAGGGCTGTGTTCTTAAGAGGCCTCCATAGCCCTGCTGTGTTCTTAAGAGCCATCCATAGCACGGCTGTGTTCTTAAGAGCCATCCATAGCAGGGCTGTGTTCTTAAGAGCCATCCATAGCAGGGCTGTGTTCTTAAGAGCCATCCATAGCAGGGCTATGTTCTTAAGAGGCCTCCATAGCCCTGCTGTGTTCTTAAGAGGCCTCCATAGCCCTGCTGTGTTCTTAAGAGGCATCCATAGCAGGGCTGTGTTCTTAAGAGGCCTCCATAGCCCTGCTGTGTTCTTAAGAGTCCTCCATAGCCCTGCTGTGTGACTCCAGTGCAGCAGAATGATGAAAGATTGGTTTCAGGTGCTCTGCCTGATCTATTATTCAAATGAAATTCAGAAAGTCCTTAAGCATATAATGAATTGGAGCTGTTGCTGGCTACATGGACTTTATTACCTGACCCCCTCTCTCCTTCATATCTCTTTCTTTTTCTTTCTTTCTTTCTTTCTTTCTTTCTTTCTTTCTTTCTTTCTTTCTTTCTTTCTTTCTTTCTTTCTTTCTTTCTTTCTTTCTTGTCTTTTCAACTCCTCTGTTTTCCTCTACCCCATCACTGTTCCACATATATACTCTCCAACGTGGGAAAAGGTTGCAAAACAAGCTGACGACACAACAGTGGTAGGCCTGATCACTGACAACGATGAGACGGCCTATAGGGAGGAGGTCAGAGATCTGGCAGTGTGGTGTCAGGACAACAACCTCTCCCTCAACACGAGCAAGACAAAGGAGCTGATCGTGGACTACAGGAAAAGGAGGGCCAAACACACCCCCATTCACATCGATGGGGCTGTAGAGGAGCGGGTCGAGAGTTTCAAATTCCTTGGTGTCCACATCATCAAAAAACTATCATGGTTCAAACACACCAAGACTTTTCTTATCAACTCCTCTGTTTTCCTCTACCCCATCACTGTTCCACATATGGTGATTCATCTTTACCTTTTGTGGATCATTCCATCCTATTGTGCTCGGTCACCACAATGTCTTCCCATCGGGATTGTTGCAAATGCGGTTTCCCCTCCTCCCTTGACCTTCTGGTATTATTTTCACCTGAAAGTGTGTGAATTGTCTGGTCAGCTTCAATATCCTCATTAGTTTCATTGAGTTGAATGGAATAATAAGTAGATCTTAGTAGAATAGAATCTAACTACATTCAGAGAATATAACTCAGTAAGCTGGATATTTGCTTCAATGCCACAGTGGCCTAATTACAATGGCATATAGGCCTATTTAATGAGCACCTATTCGTTATTTTGTGTCCTTAATTTGTTGCGCATGAATGAGCATATGATTAATGTATGATTCATCTAAAACATGATGAATTAATCAATTACAATTATGTAGCTTGTTATTGGTAAGGTGGTCATTAGAATTCCACAGGGAGTGGTTGCATGGGCTGAGTGAATAATCCTCTGCCTCTATAGATGACACACTGTGATGTCTGCTGCTGGTCTCAACATTGCCGTCACATCCAAAACACACAACACACAGGTAAGATGGCACAGATAGATATGGCAGCTCTGCTTACTCGCAAATGTTCAGTCTCTGGATAATAAAGTAGATGAGCTCAGGGCGAGGATCTCCTTCCAGAGAGACATCAGGGAATTTAACATACTTTGTTTCATGGAAACATGGCTCTCTCGGGATATACTGTCCCGTCCATACAGCCAGCTGGGTTCTCAGTACATTGCGCAGGCAGGAATAAAGAACTCTCTGGGAAGAAGAAAAGCGGCCGTGTATGTTTCATGATTAACTACTCATGGTGTGATTGTGATAACATACTGAAACTCTTTTTGTTCATCCGACCTAGAATACCGCACAATTAAATGCCAACCGTATTACCTCCCAAGACAATTATCTTCGGTTAAAGTCACAGCCAAGTATATTCTCCCTCAAGCTGATACCAGGACGGCCCTCAAAAATCTACATGGGACTTTATACAAACTGGAAAACACATATCCCGGGGCCACATTTATTTTAGCTGGGGATTTTAACAAAGCAAACTTAAACAGGAAGTACCCGTGCTAAGGTCTATTCAATGCCGGTTTGACCAATCGGAATCCATGCTTCAAGATTGTTTTCATCATGCGGACTGGGATATGTTCCGGGTAGCCTCTGAGAATAACATCGATGAATACACGGATACTGTAACTGAGTTCATCAGGAAGTGTGTAGGAGGGGTTGTACCCACTGTGACTGTTAAAACCTACACAAACCAGAAAACGTGGATAGATGGCAGGTATTCGCGCAAAACTGAAAGCACAAACCACCACACCATGGCAAGGGGACTGGTAATATGGCTGAATATAGTGTAGTTATTCCAAACAGGCAAAATGTCAGTACAGAGACAAAGTGGAGTCACAATTCAACAGCACAGACACAAGACAATCACAGACTACAAAGGGAAAACCAGCCACGTCGCGGACACCGACGTCTTGCTTTCGGACAAGCTAAACACCTTCTTTGTCCACTTTGAGGATAACACAGGGCCACCGACGTGGCCGCTACCAAGGACTGTGGGCTCTACTTCTCCGTGGCCGACGTGAGTAAGACATGTTAAGAGTGAGTGTTAAGCCTCTCAAGGCTGCCAGCCCATACGGCATCCTTAGCCATGTCCTCAGAGCCTCAGAGCATCCTCACTCCAGCTGGCTGGAGTGTTTACGGACATATCCAATCTCTCTCTATCCCAGTTTGCTGTCCCCACTTGCTTCAAGATGTCCACCATTGGTTCGTGTACCCAAGAAAGCAAAGGTAACTGAACTACATTACAATAACTTCTGTCATCATTAAGTGCTTTGTTAGGCTAGCTAACGATCATATCACCTCTAACTTACCTGACACCCTAGACCCACTTCAATTTGCTTACCGACACCAATAGATCCTCAGACGATGCAATCGCCATTGCACTGCACACCGCCCTATCCCATCTGGACAAGCGGAATACCTCTTGTCCAGAATGCTGTTCATTGACTATAGTTAAGCATTCAACACCACAGTACCCTCCAATCTCATCATTAAGCTCAGGGCCCTGGGTCCTGCACTTTCTGACGGGCCGCCCCCAGGTGGCGAAGGTAGGAAACAACACCTCAACTTCACCTCAACTTCCTCAATACAGGTGCCCCACAAGGGTGCGTGCTCAGCTCCCTTCTGTATTCTCTGTTCACCCATGACTGCGTGACCACGCAAGTCTCCAACTCAATCATCAAGTTTGCAGATGGCACAACAGTAGTAGGTCTGATTACCAACAATGACGAGACAGCCTACAAGGAGGAGGTGAGGGCCCTGGGAGTGTGGTGCCAGGAAAATAACCTCTCACTCAACGTCAACAAAACAAAGGAGCTGATCGTGGACTTCAGGAAACAGCAGAGCGAGCACGCCCCTATCCACATTGACGGAACCGCAGTTGTGAATGTGGAAAGCTTCAAGTTCCTCGGCATACACATCCCCCGACCATCTGAAATGGTCCACCCACACACACAGTGTGGTGAAGGAGGAACAACGGCGCCTCTTCAACCACAGGAGGCTGAAGAAATTTAGCTTGGACCCTTCACAAACTTTTACAGATGCACAATTGATAGCATGCTGTTGGGCTGTATCACCGCCTGGTATGGCAACTGCACCGCCCGCAACCGCAGGGCTCTCCAGAGGGTTGTTCGGTCTGCCTAATGCATCACCGTTGGCAAAATACCTGCCCTCCAGGATACCTATAGCACCCAATGTCACAGGAAGGCCAAAAAGATCATCAAGGACATCAGCCACCTGAACCACCTGAGCCTGTTCACCCCGTTATCATCCACAAGGCGAGGTCAGTACAGCTCCTTCAAAGCTGGGGCCGATAGACTGAAAAACAGCTTCTATCTCAAGGCCATCAGACTGTTAAATAGCCTTCACTAGCCGGCTACCACCCGGTTACACAACCCTGCACCTTAGAGGCTGCTGCCCTATATACATAGACTTGGAATCACTGGCCACTTTAATAATGGACACTAGTCACTTTAATAATGTTTACATACTGTTTTACTCATCTCATATGTATATACTGTATTCTATTCTACTGTATTTTAGTCAATGCCACTCCAACATTGTTCAATCTAATATTTATATATTTCTTTATTCCATTCTTTCACTTTTAGATGTGTGTGTATTGTTGTGAATTGTTAGATACTACTGCGCTATTGGAGCTAGGAACACAAGCATTTCGCTACATCTGTAATAACATCTGCTAAATATGTGTATGTGACCAATAACGTTTGATTTGATTTGACAATGACGGTACTAGGTTACCATGGCAACCACTGGCAGAAATACTAGGGGAAGAATGGTGCAGCTCGGAAAAAAGGCACACACACACACACACACACACACACACACACACACACACACACACACACACACACACACACACACACACACACACACACACACACACACACACACACACACACACACACACACACACACACACACACACAGTTCTAGGCTCACTCCTCTGTAGCGCTCTGGCAATATCAGCTACCCATCTCCCCTTTGCAATACAGATCACTCCATCCCATCGCCGTCTCTCTCTCCCTCCATCTTTCCGTCTCCCTGGGAGCTGCTCTTATCCTCTGACAGTCGATTGATTGATCAGTGCAGTGAGAATGGCTCTATTCCAGTGACTAGTGCTTTGTGGCAGGTCCCTACAGCATATGTTCATTCGTCATTCCACGTCCCTGTGCTTCAGTATGCCTACAGGGCTGCTGAGTTCCGCACTGCACTCTCACACTCTTTTTTACTTTCTCTTACTCTCACTCTCCCTTTCTCTTACTCTTTCTCCTTCCTGCTCTCTTTACTTTCTCTCACTCCTCTCCATTTATCTTACTCTCTCTCTCTCTCTCATTCTCTTTCTTTCTTTTCTTCTTTCCCTCTCGTACCATCTCTTTCTCTCCTTCATTCTCTCTCCCTTCCACACGGAAAGCTCCCGCTACATATTTGACTTGTAAATTGGGCATCTATTTGTGTCAAGCACATCAAGGGCTGTCAATATGTCCCTCTGCCGCAACCCATCTTGTGAATTTCTACACACTGAGATGTGTGGAAAGCGAGAGAGAGAGAGAGATGGCGATGGTCTTCTGCAACTAGTATGGTATCAGAGAAAGACTCCTGTGGTTTCAACAGGCCCTAGATCAGTTGATGTGTCATCAGACCCGCCCCTGGCGGATCAGAGATTTCTAGATCAGTAACACATGATGCACTCGGTGGAGGAGACTTGAGTGTTGGGGAGGGTTAGGAGAGAAAGCCCACAGTAGTGGAGAGAGAGGCGTATGACACAGATTGGGATGGTGTTAACACACAGCAGCTGTTCAGCACACTGAAGCCGTTTTTTAAATGTATTTGTTATTATAATAAAAAAATTTTGGGTGTAGATAAGCTTTAACATAGCATATAGCTGGGTTGTTCGTGGCACTGGGAACTGAGACACACATACAACCACGTGTTCATACACGCACAAGAATACATATTTATATAATTTTTGGCCGTTTCTCTAATTCTTTCACGAAGCAATATGGGACAAGATGTCACTGCATCTTTGATGCCATGTTAGCAAAAACAATACCCAGAGTTCTATCATGGCTTGCCAGTCTAATAGCACTGATGAGTCCCTGCCCCAAAATCCCCTTACAGGTGATAGACTAGAAGGATTACCTGCCCTGTTGTCTTCAATGTTACAACTCCTAACCCTGAGGGATGCTCCTCTGTCATTTAAAACGCTGTGCCTGGGGGAACACCCACACACTGTACATCACACAAGCCATTTGAGCGTCTGACAGAATGAAGTGAATAAACAAGAAAGTGGGACTGAAGTCCCTTCGCGAACGGGAACACACACAAACACGCACACAGCAGCACACACTAATTTTGCATGCCACGGCGGCTGCTTCAGATGATGTCAGAGCTGATGGCTCGTTGAGGGAAGCGATACTGTATTCCTTGTGACGGCTGTGTTTGAGGCTTGTTTACCACAGCGCTTTTCTCAACAATGCGTAGCCATGGGGGAAATAAAGACGCCATAGACGTTTTGATGAATGCAGAGCGAAGCAAGCTCGAGAGGAACAAACGTGGGTATTTTCAGAGAAGAAAAAGGAAGGGGGTTAGCGTCGGTGCAAAGCTCTCTCACTTCTCCAGACGAGTTAAGAAGAGCGGTGTTTGAGGTGACCTGTCATGTTGGGGAACGGGGGAGCAAACGGCCACAGCGAGGGAAAGAACGGATGATGAAATGGAGAGGAAACACCGACAAGAATTGGAGGGAAAATGTGTAAACCAGGCGGGGGCCCAGGACCAAGTTTGGGAAACCCTGACCTACCCTGCTGCAGATGACCTTACTCCAGATGTACATCGTCTATGGAAGAGTTCACCGTTTGGAGGCCACTGTAAGACGAGACACTTCATCTTCCTCTAAGTCAAGTAACTCTTACCTGTGTCCTTGTGTCCCTTGCGCAACTCTTGGTCAGATGGAATACTGTACCTCCAGGATTGTGAGAGCCAAGGGGATGTAGATGATTATCATCACTACCAGCGGAACATTCACCACTCTGGGGTTGGGAGCCAGATGTTCTTCATAGTGTGTGTGCTCATTATAAGCCGGTTTACAGTCTGTGTGCAGGTTAGGAAGCAATGCGGCACCTTTATGGCCTCTTCCACTCGTCCACGCATCTTGGAAGGCAGGCAGGCTCCTTGTTATGTTGTGATGATATTGGTGTATGTGTATAAATGGATACCTGTGTGTGTCACACACAAACTCGTGCAATGACTTTAAAAAAGTGTGATGAGCAAAATGCTGGAATAACACCATTCATATCTGGCCTCACTATTATCTATAATGCCGCAGATAGAATATTTATGCAAGATGAACTAAGAGACATTTTGTCAAGTGTTATGTCGAGGTTAAAGTAGAAGTATTAACACTTTCCAGTCTGAAACAACAACACCTGGAATATATTTAACTGACTGAGACCAACAGACCACGCAACAAGAGGTAGAAGAAGTATATAACCAAGTGTATTCCCCTCTGTTAATGTACACATATTTAGAGTCATCTCACTGGAACACTTTACAATAACATTTAGAAAGAACAGGAAGATACTGGGAGGAGGATGGTTCTTTTTGCAATGGATTGAAAGAGAAACCGGACAAACCGAATGAGGAAAAAGGATGGGTGTGGGATGGAGCCATTCTCCAGACATGGCGGCCATTTTGGCTCTAGCAGTTACAGAGAGATATAAAACAATAGAAAAGAGAGGATGGATGAGACCATGTGCGGTCTTCAGTTAAATGGTTACCTACAATCTGCCATTGTGAGAAAAGGGGATGAGGTATGGAGAGGTGAAGGGATGAACGTGGGACAAGAATGGATTGAGATGGCAGTAGGAGGGATGGAGGAGAGGTTTAATGTTTGTAACCCAAATCACATTTGCTTAATTACCAAAAAATAACATATACATTTTAAATTTCCCAGAATTGATTATCTTTGTCATATTTTTTTCTCCGAACAGGAATGGTAATAGGGAAAACACATTTTCTTAGTAATGGGATGAGAGATTCAAATATTTAGACATTTCACAAACTTTTTTTAAAGGTTTTTCTTTTCTTTTCATGGTACAGTTTTCTTTTTTAATAGAGTTGAGAAAATTGGAATACTAGAGTTCTTGTTGTACATCAGCAAGTGAACTTGCTGTTCGCCTTGTTCTGTGTTTTTTTCCATTTAACGTTTTTCACTGGGCTTGCCCTCATTGGCTGTCATCAGTCTTGACCAATGAGGGGCAAGAACGCAGATCCAAGGTAGCGTACGCTTTCCCCCCAACACTAAGGGGCGACAGTGGGACTCCAGCAAATTAATTCACAATTTCCATCAAATGTCTCTCATTTTTCAGGGAAAGAAACTAAAAAACAAAAACAGCAAACAAAAAAACCACCGTCCCACTCTTCCTTTTAATCTCCACCTTAGTGGGACTGCGTCTCCCACTGTCGTTGAATGTTGGTCATAGTGTGCATGATTAAGGGGATTGGTGGGGGATATCGGTCTCACGTCAAGTATCAATTGTCCATCATCTTCGTTATCTATCACCGAGTCCACTGATGCACGCGCATTAGGGTGCATTTCTCCTCTTATGACACACTCTCAGTTAGGTCCATAGCGGGTTTTTTTCTCTGAACGTCTATACATATATATATTTATATAGAACAAAGTCAGGTTGTCTGCTGGAGGTTGGTTTCTGGTTTGTGTGTGATAGGACTGTAACGACGTGAGCCACATCCTCTGCGGTAGTGGGCTCAGTAGGGGGAAATGCTGTGTGGAGCCCCCAAGACAAACACATTACGGATATCTGCTGGAGAACTGAAAGACGACCCAGGGTTTTGGCCTCAGTAGTTGTTTTGGCGGCTAAAACGTAATACGTAGCATCCGCTGGTTGCTTCAAGGTGTTGTCCTCACACGGGGTTTGCTAGTTATCATCGTCATTTTTTGTGTGTTTTCTCCACAGAAAGTTTCTTCGGAAATGACTACTACATGCTTGAAACATAGCAGAATAATGTTGCATCAGCTCCTCAGGACCATAGACAGGGACAGAAAAAGATGCTCACGAGTGAGAGAAGGAGGGAGAGACTTCACGAGAGACAAGTGAGGTGATGTTTGAATACTTAGATGAGGGAAGGAGGCAGATTTGACACCTAGTTTCTGTATGTTTGGCAGTATTTTGGTATTACTGTACTTGGCTAGCAGTGGGGTTTGAACTTCCAATACAAACCCATCTGGTAGATAGAATCAATACATTTATGATTTAATATGTTAGCTTTTTAGCTAATTAAACCAGACACTTAACCTCAAACACTGATGGTGGTTCTTCCTTCCCTGTGTCTCTCTATAGTCAATCACCATGCTTAACTCTGATTGTAGGCTATATACAATACAATACCCTTTAAATGGTGCTGGATTACCTAGTTTCATTGTAGCATGAGCTCTGGGTGTGGCTGTTGGCACAGAATTATATTGTATTGAGCGAGGTTTGGCAGCCATTGTAGTCAAGACTTTGTCTGTTTGTATTATCAAAGAAAATGTTATGAGGCTAAGTGAGAAAGAATATTACTGTATTGAAGAAAAATACCAAGAATATTTCGAATAGTTGTGGAAAAAATAGGACTATGTGTCGATCTGATTAAGATGTTTAAAACGTTTCTGTGCCAATCCCATCCTTTCTCCCTTTGCTTTAGGCTCTAAATGGGTTGAGGAGGAAACCGAGGAGGTCATTTTGGCGGCAATGTAACCTATATACTAAAATAATTGAAACTCTGCCCACAAAGATTTTGCTAATTACTTTACAGTTGTCACTTCATATACTGCCTTACCTTTCTCCTTCCTCTACCTCCATCTCTCCCCTCTCCTCTCTCCCCCTCCCTTCCTCTCTCTCTGTGCGTCACCTTTCGTCCTCTGTCTCTGGCTAGGCCGGTCTCAGACGTAGTACTCCTTGTCTTTGTTCTTCTTGTTCTTGGTGGTTGTCTTGGCTGTGCCCGGCTGTTTCTCCTTCACCAGGGTGCCGTTGCTCTGCGTGGCCGAGTTACTGATGTAGTTTCGGCTCTGGTCTACCTGGTAGGATCCCTCGTCCCGGTTACGGTACTTATACATGGCGTAGAGCAGGATGAGGATGCAGAGGGCAGCGGCCGCCACGATGCCTACCACCATGCCCGTGGTGCTGCTGGACTCCCTGATTACTTCTACTGCGCCGGGAGGCCCTCCTCTCTCTGGGGAGGTGGGGTCTGGGGTGGGCACATGGGGGAAATTGGGAGGGTAGGTTACGCCTGGGACGTGGCGGTGGCGGTCAGGGTCTGAGGAGGGGTTGGAGGGCGGCAGCAGCACCTGGTCCCGGGTGTTCATCTTGCCAGCGGGGTTTTTGCTGCTGCTGCCGCCGGGCTTGTTGAGCCTGGGGCCTAGCTGGTTGGGGTTGGCTGTGGGGGTGGAGGACAGAGGGGGGCGGTGGGAGTTGGGGGGCCGGTGGGAGAAGTGACGGTCGTGGGGGTTATGGATGCCACTCTCATTGGGGGGAGGGGGGAGGACCGTCCTGTCGGTGACGAGGGGGGAGTTTTTGTAATAGTCCTCGTCGTCCGACTCGGTCATCTCACCCGAGCCGTAGGCGGACACCTCGATGGGTCCCGCCTCCTCGCAGTCCTCCTGGTCCAGTGGGCAGGGGGGGCGACCGTTGGGCAGGGGGAGGGACTCTTTGGTCGTTTCGAGGAAGGGTAGGAGGGGCCGGTAGGTGGGGGGCGGGGGGATTACAGGGTAGCGGGTGACGATGGATGGGGGGTCTAGGGAGTCCACCGTTATTATGGGCAACACTAATTCACCTCCTAGGACAAGAAAGAGACAACGGAGGGAAAAGAGTGTTAGTGAAAAACAGAGCGCCCTCTCCAGACCAAAAAAGAAAAACAACAAAAGTTCAAATGAAAACAGCAACACCATTATTAGAACAGCACTAAAACCTGACATGAGGTCAGTTCTAAAGTTGAGTTAGTCTCTAGTCTTCTATTTAAAGAGTTAAGCTGACTAAACAGATGTACAATACATAGTATAAAGATACCAATACATTTTCTGACTCTCCTTACATCTCCCTTGCTCTAGACTGAACATGACTATACATATATGTTACTGTTGTCCATGGACGACATGTTCAAAAGACTAAACAACAGATCAACATCTACTAGATACAAGCTATCCTTTGCTGTCTGCCTGTCTATGCTGTTCTATTTCTACGCTAACTCTCAGTTTTCTTTGGGTTAAATAAGATAGCAAACCACGGAGTTCAGGTCACTTACATCAACAAATTGGCCGCATGATTTTTGCATGAAAAAAAAAATTACAAAAAGAAAGCTGTGTAAGATTGTTCTTGGATAGTGATAAACAACCCCCCCCCCCCCCCCGACACTCCCCCCCCCCCCCCCCCATTTATTTTTCTTGTTGTGTGTGTGTGAAAAATCTAATAATTCTCTAAATAATTCATTGTGTTTTTCAGTTTTCATAAAGAATGGCTCAAATCCTATTCCGCCTTGGGGCATGGTGGGTTCCATGGCTCAGTTCTAATTAGCTGTAATCTGTATTCAAACCCAGAAGACCAGCTGGGGGAAACTGATGCCCCTAGTTTCTCCCCCGAAACACAGTCTACAGATGTGGTTCTAACGCCCACCTCCCTCCCAGTAGATATGCTAAAACAGGGAACATTAAAATCCCTATTCCCTTCTACCAATTATCACCCGACACGGTTAACAATTTCTTAGATCTTTATGCCTTAGCCCCATTTGTCTATGCCTTTATATTCAATGTTGGAGGGAATAGGATCATTTTGTGAACTACTTTTTTTTGTCCTTTGTAATATCATCACACCCACAGTTAATAAAACATTTGGGGTGTTTACAAGTCAGTACATTGCTTTAAAGATAGGACAAAATCATTCAGACAAACATAGGAGTACCAATTGGAGACGTTAAACATAATGGGAAAATGTTAGCAGTACATAGCACAATATCAATGGCAAGTTTACATTCCCTCTTCAAAAAACAATTTGCTACCCTCTGCCGCATCCCATAATCTTGTTAAGGTCACAATCACAGAAACAATTTGCAAAAATGTTAGGGGCAGTTTGAAAGATTATGACATTTCTCTTTATGGACAATGATAAGGTTAGTCACAGAAATGTCCATAACATGAATCATACATATTCTTAACCCTGGCCGTTTTCTTGAGTTGATGAGGTAAATTTGTGTATCTAAACGGAATAGGGGTCGGATAAAGCGAGTGAGTGTGGAGTGGAGATTCTAGAAATGTGTATTGAGGGTATTTTGGGGTTGTATTTGTCATTCCCAGGCCAACATATCCCACAAGTGCTCAAGCCCCCTCCAAGCCCTCAAGCCCCATTTTTCCTGACAACCCCACAGTAAGTAGGGCAAGGGACTTTCATAAGGGTTATAATGCAACTTTTACACAAAAACCTTTCAAAAGATCATCAACAATAATACACAGAGCAACAACACGGTCTTTAGAGGGAGTAAACACATGAATGCTGAGAAAGAGAAAGTTAGTCAGTATTCAACCTTAATAGAACCTCATAGGATCAAGCCCATTCCCAACTCATACAACTCCTACTGCACAGTCAAAATGGCCATGTTACCGTGGCAACATTAGGGCGCCTACTTATGTGAGGATCTCTGTGTCTGAGGGTTGAGATTCACCTTGAAGAGTGTTGGCACACTTGAGGAACAAAGAAAGGTAATCAGAGAAAATGAATAAATCGCGAGCCCAAAATAAGATAGAACTACAGAATATTAGATGACTTGTCATACATATTCTGTTAATTCATCCGATTCTGAGCATTGTTTTCTGCTTTCCCATCTTCCTGTACTCTAGAGATATTTAGCTTCTATTCTGACTTGCTGGATAAGATAGACTTGCATCTATCTTTACCTCGCCATCTGTCTGTACGACTGAAATGGTGCCAGTGGAATACTTCGCTGTCCTCCTGCCTCTCTGTATGAAGTCTTCCCCTCGCTGTCCTCCTGCCTCTCTGTATGCAGTCTGCCCCTCGCTGTCCTCCTGCCTCTCTGTATGCAGTCTGCCATTCGCTGTCGTCCTGCCTCTCTGTATGAAGTCTGCCCCTCGCTGTCCTCCTGCCTCTCTGTATGCAGTCTTCCCCTCGCTGTCCTCCTGCCTCTCTGTATGCAGTCTGCCCCTCGCTGTCCTCCTGCCTCTCTGTATGCAGTCTGCCCCTCGCTGTCCTCCTGCCGCTCTGTATGCAGTCTGCCCCTCGCTGTGTTCCTGCCTCTCTGTATGCATTCTGCCCCTCGCTGTCCTCCTGCCTCTCTGTATGCATTCTGCCCCTCGCTGTCCTCCTGCCTCTCTGTATGCATTCTGCCCCTCGCTGTCCTCCTGCCTCTCTGTATGAAGTCTGCCCCTCACTGTCCTCCTGCCTCTCTGTATGCAGTCTTCCCCTCGTTATCCTCCTGCCTCTCTGTATGCAGTCTGCCCCTCGCTGTCCTCCTGCCTCTCTGTATGCAGTCTGCCCCTCGCTGTCCTCCTGCCTCTCTGTATGCAGTCTGCCACCGCGCTGTCCTCCTGCCTCTCTGTATGCAGTCTGCCACCTCGCTGTGTTCCTGCCTCTCTGTATGCAGTCTGCCCCTCGCTGTCCTCCTGCCTCTCTGTATGCAGTCTGGCCCTCGCTGTGTTCCTGTCTCTCTGTATGCATTCTGCCCCTCGCTGTCCTCCTGCCTCTCTGTATGCAGTCTGCCCCTCGCTGTCCTCCTGCCTCTCTGTATGCAGTCTGCCCCTCGCTGTCCTCCTGCATCTCTGTATGCAGTCTGCCCCTCGCTGTTCTCCTGCCTCTCTGTATGCAGTCTGCCCCTCGCTGTCCTCCTGCCTCTCTGTATGCAGTCTGCCCCTCGCTGTGTTCCTGTCTCTCTGTATGCATTCTGCCCCTCGCTGTCCTCCTGCCTCTCTGTATGCAGTCTGCCCCTCGCTGTCCTCCTGCCTCTCTGTATGCAGTCTGCCCCTCGCTGTCCTCCTGCCTCTCTGTATGCAGTCTGCCCCTCGCTGTCCTCCTGCCTCTCTGTATGCATTCTGCCCCTCGCTGTCCTAATGCCTCTCTGTATGCATTCTGCCCCTCGCTGTCCTCCTGCCTCTCTGTATGCAGTCTGCGCCTCGCTGTCCTCCTGCATCTCTGTATGCAGTCTGCCCCTCGCTGTCCTCCTGCCTCTCTGTATGCAGTCTGCCCCTCGCTGTCCTCCTGCCTCTCTGTATGCAGTCTGCCCCTCGCTGTCCTCCTGCCTCTCTGTATGCAGTCTGCCCCTCGCTGTCCTCCTGCCTCTCTGTATGCAGTCTGCCCCTCGCTGTCCTCCTGCCTCTCTGTATGCAGTCTGCCCCTCGCTGTGTTCCTGTCTCTCTGTATGCATTCTGCCCCTCGCTGTCCTAATGCCTCTCTGTATGCATTCTGCCCCTCGCTGTCCTCCTGCCTCTCTGTATGCAGTCTGCCACCTCGCTGTGTTCCTGCCTCTCTGTATGCATTCTGCCCCTCACTGTCCTCCTGCCTCTCTGTATGCATTCTGCCCCTCGCTGTCCTCCTGCCTCTCTGTATGCAGTCTGCCCCTCGCTGTCCTCCTGCCTCTCTGTATGCAGTCTGCCCCTGGCTGTCCTCCTGCCTCTCTGTATGCAGTCTGCCCCTCGCTGTCCTCCTGCGTCTCTGTATGCAGTCTGCCCCTGGCTGTCCTCCTGCCTCTCTGTATGCATTCTGCCCCTCGCTGTCCTAATGCCTCTCTGTATGCATTCTGCCCCTCGCTGTCCTCCTGCCTCTCTGTATGCAGTCTGCCCCTCGCTGTCCTCCTGCCTCTCTGTATGCATTCTGCCCCTCGCTGTCCTAATGCCTCTCTGTATGCATTCTGCCCCTCGCTGTCCTCCTGCCTCTCTGTATGCAGTCTGCGCCTCGGTGTCCTTCTACCTCTTTGTATGCAGTCTGCCCCTCGCTGTCCTCCTGCCTCTCTGTATGCAGTCTGCCCCTCGCTGTCCTCCTGCCTCTCTGTATGCAGTCTGCCCCTCGCTGTCCTCCTGCCTCTCTGTATGCAGTCTGCCCCTCGCTGTCCTCCTGCCTCTCTGTATGCAGTCTGCCCCTCGCTGTCCTCCTGCCTCTCTGTATGCAGTCTGCCACCTCGCTGTGTTCCTGCCTCTCTGTATGCATTCTGCCCCTCACTGTCCTCCTGCCTCTCTGTATGCATTCTGCCCCTCGCTGTCCTCCTGCCTCTCTGTATGCAGTCTGCCCCTCGCTGTCCTCCTGCCTCTCTGTATGCAGTATGCCCCTCGCTGTCCTCCTGCCTCTCTGTATGCAGTCTGCCACCTCGCTGTGTTCCTGTCTCTCTGTATGCAGTCTGCCCCTCGCTGTCCTCCTTCCTCTCTGTATGCATTCTGCCCCTCGCTGTCCTCCTGCCTCTCTGTATGCATTCTGCCCCTCGCTGTCCTAATGCCTCTCTGTATGCATTCTGCCCCTCGCTGTCCTCCTGCCTCTCTGTATGCATTTTGCCCCTCGCTGTCCTCCTGCCTCTCTGTATGCAGTCTGCCCCTCGCTGTCCTCCTGCCTCTCTGTATGCAGTCTGCCCCTCGCTGTCCTCCTGCCTCTCTGTATGCATTCTACCCCTCGCTGTCCTCCTGCCTCTCTGTATGCATTCTGCCCCTCGCTGTCCTCCTGCCTCTCTGTATGAAGTCTGCCCCTCACTGTCCTCCTGCCTCTCTGTATGCAGTCTGCCCCTCGCTGTCCTCCTGCCTCTCTGTATGCAATCTGCCCCTCGCTGTCCTAATGCCTCTCTGTATGCATTCTGCCCCTCGCTGTCCTCCTGCCTCTCTGTATGAAGTCTGCCCCTCACTGTCCTCCTGCCTCTCTGTATGCAGTCTGCCCCTCGCTGTCCTCCTGCCTCTCTGTATGCAATCTGCCCCTCGCTGTCCTAATGCCTCTCTGTATGCATTCTGCCCCTCGCTGTCCTCCTGCCTCTCTGTATGCAGTCTGCCCCTCGCTGTCCTCCTGCCTCTCTGTATGCAGTCTGCCCCTTGCTGTCCTCCTGCCTCTCTGTATGCAATCTGCCCCTCGCTGTCCTCCTGCCTCTCTGTATGCAGTCTGCCCCTTGCTGTCCTCCTGCCTCTCTGTATGCAGTATGCCCCTCGCTGTCCTCCTGCCTCTCTGTATGCAGTCTGCCACCTCGCTGTGTTCCTGTCTCTCTGTATGCAGTCTGCCCCTCGCTGTCCTCCTTCCTCTCTGTATGCATTCTGCCCCTCGCTGTCCTCCTGCCTCTCTGTATGCATTCTGCCCCTCGCTGTCCTAATGCCTCTCTGTATGCATTCTGCCCCTCGCTGTCCTCCTGCCTCTCTGTATGCATTTTGCCCCTCGCTGTCCTCCTGCCTCTCTGTATGCAGTCTGCCCCTCGCTGTCCTCCTGCCTCTCTGTATGCAGTCTGCCCCTCGCTGTCCTCCTGCCTCTCTGTATGCATTCTGCCCCTCGCTGTCCTCCTGCCTCTCTGTATGCATTCTGCCCCTCGCTGTCTTCCTGCCTCTCTGTATGCAGTCTGCCCCTGGCTGTCCTCCTGCCTCTCTGTATGCATTCTGCCCCTCACTGTCCTAATGCCTCTCTGTATGCATTCTGCCCCTCGCTGTCCTCCTGCCTCTCCGTATGCAGTCTGCCCCTCGTTGTCCTCCTGCCTCTCTGTATGCAGTCTGCCCCTCGCTGTCCTCCTGCCTCTCTGTATGCAGTCTGCCCCTCACTGTCCTCCTGCCTCTCTGTATGCAGTCTGCCCCTCGTTGTCCTCCTGCCTCTCTCTATGCAGTCTGCCCCTCGCTGTCCTCCTGTCTCTCTGTATGCATTCTGCCCCTCGCTGTCCTCCTGCCTCTCTGTATGCAGTCTGCCCCTCGCTGTCCTCCTGCCTCTCTGTATGCATTCTACCCCTCGCTGTCCTCCTGCCTCTCTGTATGCATTCTGCCCCTCGCTGTCCTCCTGCCTCTCTGTATGAAGTCTGCCCCTCACTGTCCTCCTGCCTCTCTGTATGCAGTCTGCCCCTCGCTGTCCTCCTGCCTCTCTGTATGCAATCTGCCCCTCGCTGTCCTAATGCCTCTCTGTATGCATTCTGCCCCTCGCTGTCCTCCTGCCTCTCTGTATGCAGTCTGCCCCTCGCTGTCCTCCTGCCTCTCTGTATGCAGTCTGCCCCTTGCTGTCCTCCTGCCTCTCTGTATGCAATCTGCCCCTCGCTGTCCTCCTGCCTCTCTGTATGCAGTCTGCCCCTTGCTGTCCTCCTGCCTCTCTGTATGCAGTATGCCCCTCGCTGTCCTCCTGCCTCTCTGTATGCAGTCTGCCACCTCGCTGTGTTCCTGTCTCTCTGTATGCAGTCTGCCCCTCGCTGTCCTCCTTCCTCTCTGTATGCATTCTGCCCCTCGCTGTCCTCCTGCCTCTCTGTATGCATTCTGCCCCTCGCTGTCCTAATGCCTCTCTGTATGCATTCTGCCCCTCGCTGTCCTCCTGCCTCTCTGTATGCATTTTGCCCCTCGCTGTCCTCCTGCCTCTCTGTATGCAGTCTGCCCCTCGCTGTCCTCCTGCCTCTCTGTATGCAGTCTGCCCCTCGCTGTCCTCCTGCCTCTCTGTATGCATTCTGCCCCTCGCTGTCCTCCTGCCTCTCTGTATGCATTCTGCCCCTCGCTGTCCTCCTGCCTCTCTGTATGCAGTCTGCCCCTGGCTGTCCTCCTGCCTCTCTGTATGCATTCTGCCCCTCACTGTCCTAATGCCTCTCTGTATGCATTCTGCCCCTCGCTGTCCTCCTGCCTCTCCGTATGCAGTCTGCCCCTCGTTGTCCTCCTGCCTCTCTGTATGCAGTCTGCCCCTCGCTGTCCTCCTGCCTCTCTGTATGCAGTCTGCCCCTCGCTGTCCTCCTGCCTCTCTGTATGCAGTCTGCCCCTCGTTGTCCTCCTGCCTCTCTCTATGCAGTCTGCCCCTCGCTGTCCTCCTGTCTCTCTGTATGCATTCTGCCCCTCGCTGTCCTCCTGCCTCTCTGTATGCATTCTGCCCCTCGCTGTCCTAATGCCTCTCTGTATGCATTCTGCCCCTCGCTGTCCTCCTGCCTCTCTGTATGCATTTTGCCCCTCGCTGTCCTCCTGCCTCTCTGTATGCAGTCTGCCCCTCGCTGTCCTCCTGCCTCTCTGTATGCATTCTGCCCCTCGCTGTCCTCCTGCCTCTCTGTATGCAGTCTGCCCCTCGCAGTCCTCCTGCCTCTCTGTATGCAATCTGCCCCTCGCTGTCCTAATGCCTCTCTGTATGCATTCTGCCCCTCGCTGTCCTCCTGCCTCTCTGTATGCAGTCTGCCCCTCGTTGTCCTCCTGCCTCTCTGTATGCATTCTGCCCCTCGCTGTCCTCCTGCCTCTCTGTATGCAGTCTGCCCCTCGTTGTCCTCCTGCCTCTCTGTATGCAGTCTGCCCCTCGCTGTCCTCCTGCCTCTCTGTATGCATTCTGCCCCTCGCTGTCCTCCTGCCTCTCTGTATGCAGTCTGCCCCTCGCTGTCCTCCTGCCTCTCTGTATGCAGTCTGCCCCTCGCTGTCCTCCTGCCTCTCTGTATGCAGTCTGCCCCTCGCTGTCCTCCTGCCTCTCTGTATGCAGTCTGCCCCTCGTTGTCCTCCTGCCTCTCTCTATGCAGTCTGCCCCTCGCTGTCCTCCTGTCTCTCTGTATGCATTCTGCCCCTCGCTGTCCTCCTGCCTCTCTGTATGCATTCTTCCCCTCGCTGTCCTAATGCCTCTCTGTATGCATTCTGCCCCTCGCTGTCCTCCTGCCTCTCTGTATGCATTTTGCCCCTCGCTGTCCTCCTGCCTCTCTGTATGCAGTCTGCCCCTCGCTGTCCTCCTGCCTCTCTGTATGCAGTCTGCCCCTCGCTGTCCTCCTGCCTCTCTGTATGCATTCTGCCCCTCGCTGTCCTCCTGCCTCTCTGTATGCATTCTGCCCCTCGCTGTCCTCCTGCCTCTCTGTATGAAGTCTGCCCCTCACTGTCCTCCTGCCTCTCTGTATGCAGTCTGCCCCTCGCTGTCCTCCTGCCTCTCTGTATGCAATCTGCCCCTCGCTGTCCTAATGCCTCTCTGTATGCATTCTGCCCCTCGCTGTCCTCCTGCCTCTCTGTATGCAGTCTGCCCCTCGCTGTCCTCCTGCCTCTCTGTATGCAGTCTGCCCCTCGCTGTCCTCCTGCCTCTCTGTATGCAGTCTGCCCCTCGCTGTCCTCCTGCCTCTCTGTATGCAGTCTGCCCCTCGCTGTCCTCCTGCCTCTCTGTATGCAGTCTGCCCCTCGCTGTCCTCCTGCCTCTCTGTATGCATTCTGCCCCTCGCTGTCCTAATGCCTCTCTGTATGCATTCTGCCCCTCACTGTCCTCCTGCCTCTCTGTATGCATTCTGCCCCTCGCTGTCCTCCTGCCTCTCTGTATGCAGTCTGCCCCTCACTGTCCTCCTGCCTCTCTGTATGCAGTCTGCCCCTCACTGTCCTCCTGCCTCTCTGTATGCAGTCTGCCCCTCGCTGTCCTCCTGCCTCTCTGTATGCAGTCTGCCCCTCGCTGTCCTCCTGCCTCTCTGTATGCAGTCTGCCCCTGGCTGTCCTCCTGCCTCTCTGTATGCAGTCTGCCCCTCGCTGTCCTCCTGCCTCTCTGTATGCAGTCTGCCCCTCGCTGTCCTCCTGTCTCTCTGTATGCAGTCTGCCCCTCGCTGTCCTCCTGTCTCTCTGTATGCATTCTGCCCCCCTCTGTCCTCCTGCCTCTCTGTATGCATTCTGCCCCTCGCTGTCCTAATGCCTCTCTGTATGCATTCTGCCCCTCGCTGTCCTCCTGCCTCTCTGTATGCATTTTGCCCCTCGCTGTCCTCCTGCCTCTCTGTATGCAGTCTGCCCCTCGCTGTCCTCCTGCCTCTCTGTATGCAGTCTGCCCCTCGCTGTCCTACTGCCTCTCTGTATGCATTCTGCCACTCGCTGTCCTCCTGCCTCTCTGTATGCATTCTGCCCCTCGCTGTCCTCCTGCCTCTCTGTATGAAGTCTGCCCCTCACTGTCCTCCTGCCTCTCTGTATGCAGTCTGCCCCTCGCTGTCCTCCTGCCTCTCTGTATGCAATCTGCCCCTCGCTGTCCTAATGCCTCTCTGTATGCATTCTGCCCCTCGCTGTCCTCCTGCCTCTCTGTATGCAGTCTGCCCCTCGCTGTCCTCCTGCCTCTCTGTATGCAGTCTGCCCCTCGCTGTCCTCCTGCCTCTCTGTATGCAGTCTGCCCCTCGCTGTGTTCCTGTCTCTCTGTATGCAGTCTGCCCCTCGCTGTCCTCCTGCCTCTCTGTATGCAGTCTGCCCCTCGCTGTCCTCCTGCCTCTCTGTATGCATTCTGCCCCTCGCTGTCCTAATGCCTCTCTGTATGCATTCTGCCCCTCGCTGTCCTCCTGCCTCTCTGTATGCAGTCTGCGCCTCGGTGTCCTTCTACCTCTTTGTATGCAGTCTGCCCCTCGCTGTCCTCCTGCCTCTCTGTATGCAGTCTGCCCCTCGCTGTCCTCCTGCCTCTCTGTATGCAGTCTGCCCCTCGCTGTCCTCCTGCCTCTCTGTATGCAGTCTGCCCCTCGCTGTCCTCCTGCCTCTCTGTATGCAGTCTGCCCCTCGCTGTCCTCCTGCCTCTCTGTATGCAGTCTGCCACCTCGCTGTGTTCCTGCCTCTCTGTATGCATTCTGCCCCTCACTGTCCTCCTGCCTCTCTGTATGCATTCTGCCCCTCGCTGTCCTCCTGCCTCTCTGTATGCAGTCTGCCCCTCGCTGTCCTCCTGCCTCTCTGTATGCAGTATGCCCCTCGCTGTCCTCCTGCCTCTCTGTATGCAGTCTGCCACCTCGCTGTGTTCCTGTCTCTCTGTATGCAGTCTGCCCCTCGCTGTCCTCCTTCCTCTCTGTATGCATTCTGCCCCTCGCTGTCCTCCTGCCTCTCTGTATGCATTCTGCCCCTCGCTGTCCTAATGCCTCTCTGTATGCATTCTGCCCCTCGCTGTCCTCCTGCCTCTCTGTATGCATTTTGCCCCTCGCTGTCCTCCTGCCTCTCTGTATGCAGTCTGCCCCTCGCTGTCCTCCTGCCTCTCTGTATGCAGTCTGCCCCTCGCTGTCCTCCTGCCTCTCTGTATGCATTCTACCCCTCGCTGTCCTCCTGCCTCTCTGTATGCATTCTGCCCCTCGCTGTCCTCCTGCCTCTCTGTATGAAGTCTGCCCCTCACTGTCCTCCTGCCTCTCTGTATGCAGTCTGCCCCTCGCTGTCCTACTGCCTCTCTGTATGCAATCTGCCCCTCGCTGTCCTAATGCCTCTCTGTATGCATTCTGCCCCTCGCTGTCCTCCTGCCTCTCTGTATGCAGTCTGCCCCTCGCTGTCCTCCTGCCTCTCTGTATGCAGTCTGCCCCTTGCTGTCCTCCTGCCTCTCTGTATGCAATCTGCCCCTCGCTGTCCTCCTGCCTCTCTGTATGCAGTCTGCCCCTTGCTGTCCTCCTGCCTCTCTGTATGCAGTATGCCCCTCGCTGTCCTCCTGCCTCTCTGTATGCAGTCTGCCACCTCGCTGTGTTCCTGTCTCTCTGTATGCAGTCTGCCCCTCGCTGTCCTCCTTCCTCTCTGTATGCATTCTGCCCCTCGCTGTCCTCCTGCCTCTCTGTATGCATTCTGCCCCTCGCTGTCCTAATGCCTCTCTGTATGCATTCTAGCCCTCGCTGTCCTCCTGCCTCTCTGTATGCATTTTGCCCCTCGCTGTCCTCCTGCCTCTCTGTATGCAGTCTGCCCCTCGCTGTCCTCCTGCCTCTCTGTATGCAGTCTGCCCCTCGCTGTCCTCCTGCCTCTCTGTATGCATTCTGCCCCTCGCTGTCCTCCTGCCTCTCTGTATGCATTCTGCCCCTCGCTGTCCTCCTGCCTCTCTGTATGAAGTCTGCCCCTCACTGTCCTCCTGCCTCTCTGTATGCAGTCTGCCCCTCGCTGTCCTCCTGCCTCTCTGTATGCAATCTGCCCCTCGCTGTCCTAATGCCTCTCTGTATGCATTCTGCCCCTCGCTGTCCTCCTGCCTCTCTGTATGCAGTCTGCCCCTCGTTGTCCTCCTGCCTCTCTGTATGCAGTCTGCCCCTTGCTGTCCTCCTGCCTCTCTGTATGCAGTCTGCCCCTTGCTGTCCTCCTGCCTCTCTGTATGCAGTCTGCCCCTCGCTGTCCTCCTGCCTCTCTGTATGCAGTCTGCCCCTCGCTGTCCTCCTGCCTCTCTGTATGCAGTCTGCCCCTGGCTGTCCTCCTGCCTCTCTGTATGCATTCTGCCCCTCGCTGTCCTAATGCCTCTCTGTATGCATTCTGCCCCTCGCTGTCCTCCTGCCTCTCCGTATGCAGTCTGCCCCTCGTTGTCCTCCTGCCTCTCTGTATGCAGTCTGCCCCTCGCTGGCCTCCTGCCTCTCTGTATGCAGTCTGCCCCTCGCTGTCCTCCTGCCTCTCTGTATGCAGTCTGCCCCTCGTTGTCCTCCTGCCTCTCTCTATGCAGTCTGCCCCTCGCTGTCCTCCTGTCTCTCTGTATGCATTCTGCCCCTCGCTGTCCTCCTGCCTCTCTGTATGCATTCTGCCCCTCGCTGTCCTAATGCCTCTCTGTATGCATTCTGCCCCTCGCTGTCCTCCTGCCTCTCTGTATGCATTTTGCCCCTCGCTGTCCTCCTGCCTCTCTGTATGCAGTCTGCCCCTCGCTGTCCTCCTGCCTCTCTGTATGCATTCTGCCCCTCGCTGTCCTCCTGCCTCTCTGTATGCAGTCTGCCCCTCGCAGTCCTCCTGCCTCTCTGTATGCAATCTGCCCCTCGCTGTCCTAATGCCTCTCTGTATGCATTCTGCCCCTCGCTGTCCTCCTGCCTCTCTGTATGCAGTCTGCCCCTCGCTGTCCTCCTGCCTCTCTGTATGCAGTCTGCCCCTCGCTGTCCTCCTGCCTCTCTGTATGCAGTCTGCCCCTCGCTGTCCTCCTGCCTCTCTGTATGCAGTCTGCCCCTCGCTGTCCTCCTGCCTCTCTGTATGCAGTCTGCCCCTCGCTGTCCTCCTGCCTCTGTATGCATTCTGCCCCTCGCTGTCCTCCTGCCTCTCTGTATGCAGTCTGCCCCTCGCTGTCCTCCTGCCTCTCTGTATGCAGTCTGCCCCTCGCTGTCCTCCTGCCTCTCTGTATGCAGTCTGCCCCTCGCTGTCCTCCTGCCTCTCTGTATGCAGTCTGCCCCTCGTTGTCCTCCTGCCTCTCTCTATGCAGTCTGCCCCTCGCTGTCCTCCTGTCTCTCTGTATGCATTCTGCCCCTCGCTGTCCTCCTGCCTCTCTGTATGCATTCTGCCCCTCGCTGTCCTAATGCCTCTCTGTATGCATTCTGCTCCTCGCTGTCCTCCTGCATCTCTGTATGCATTTTGCCCCTCGCTGTCCTCCTGCCTCTCTGTATGCAGTCTGCCCCTCGCTGTCCTCCTGCCTCTCTGTATGCAGTCTGCCCCTCGCTGTCCTCCTGCCTCTCTGTATGCATTCTGCCCCTAGCTGTCCTCCTGCCTCTCTGTATGCATTCTGCCCCTCGCTGTCCTCCTGCCTCTCTGTATGAAGTCTGCCCCTCACTGTCCTCCTGCCTCTCTGTATGCAGTCTGCCCCTCGCTGTCCTCCTGCCTCTCTGTATGCAATCTGCCCCTCGCTGTCCTAATGCCTCTCTGTATGCATTCTGCCCCTCGCTGTCCTCCTGCCTCTCTGTATGCAGTCTGCCCCTCGCTGTCCTCCTGCCTCTCTGTATGCATTCTGCCCCTCGCTGTCCTCCTGCCTCTCTGTATGAAGTCTGCCCCTCACTGTCCTCCTGCCTCTCTGTATGCAGTCTGCCCCTCGCTGTCCTCCTGCCTCTCTGTATGCAATCTGCCCCTCGCTGTCCTAATGCCTCTCTGTATGCATTCTGCCCCTCGCTGTCCTCCTGCCTCTCTGTATGCAGTCTGCCCCTCGTTGTCCTCCTGCCTCTCTGTATGCAGTCTGCCCCTTGCTGTCCTCCTGCCTCTCTGTATGCAGTCTGCCCCTTGCTGTCCTCCTGCCTCTCTGTATGCAGTCTGCCCCTCGCTGTCCTCCTGCCTCTCTGTATGCAGTCTGCCCCTCGCTGTCCTCCTGCCTCTCTGTATGCAGTCTGCCCCTGGCTGTCCTCCTGCCTCTCTGTATGCATTCTGCCCCTCGCTGTCCTAATGCCTCTCTGTATGCATTCTGCCCCTCGCTGTCCTCCTGCCTCTCCGTATGCAGTCTGCCCCTCGTTGTCCTCCTGCCTCTCTGTATGCAGTCTGCCCCTCGCTGGCCTCCTGCCTCCTGTATGCAGTCTGCCCCTCGCTGTCCTCCTGCCTCTCTGTATGCAGTCTGCCCCTCGCTGTCGCCCTGCCTCTCTGTATGCATTCTGCCCATCGCTGTCCTCCTGCATCTCTTATGCATTCTGCCCCTCGCTGTCCAATGCCTCTTCTGTATGCACTGCCCTCGCCGTCCTCCTGCCTCTCTGTATTCTTTTGCCCCTCGCTGTCCTTCCTTGCCTCTCTGTATGAAGTCTGCCCCTCGCTGTCCTCCGCCTCTCTGTATGCATTCTGCCCCTCGCTGTCTCTGCCTCTCTGTATGCAGCTGCCCCTCGCAGTCTCCTGCCTCTCTGTATGCAACTGCCCCTCGCTGTCCTAATTCCTCTCTGTAGCATTCTGCCCCTCGCTGTCATCCTGCCTCTCCTGTTGCAGTACTGCCCTCGCTGTCCTCCTGCCTCTCGTTGCAGTCCTGCCCTCTCGATGGTCCTCCTGCCTCTCTGTATGCAGTCTGCCCCTCGCTGTCCGTCCTGCCTCTCTCGTATGCATCTTGCCCCTCGCTGTCTCCTAGCCTCTCTGTATGCAGTCTGCCCCTCGCTGTCCTCCTGCTCTCTGTATGCAGTCTGCCCCTCGCTGTCCCTCCTGCCTCTCTGTATGCAGTCGGCCCTCGCTGTCCTCCTGCCTCTCTGTATGCAGTCTGCCCCTCGCTGTCCGCCTGCCTCTCTGTATGCAGTCTGCCCCTCGATGTCCTCCTGCCTCTCTGTATGCAGTCTGCCCCTCGCTGTCCTCGGCTCTCTGTATGCTATGTCTGCCCCTCGCTGTCCTCCTGCTCTCTTATGCATTCTGCGCCCTCGCTGTCCTCCTCCTCTCTGTATGCATTCTGCCCCTCGCTGTCCTCCTGCCTCTCTGTATGCAGTCTGCACCTCGCTGTCCTCCTGCCCTCTGTATGCAGTCGCCCCTCGCTTGTCCTCCTGCCTCTCTGTATGCAGTCTGCCCCTCGCTGTCCTCCTGCCTCTCTGTAGGCAGTCTGCCCTCGCTGTCCTCCTGCCTCTCTGTACATTCTGCCCCTCGCAGTCTGCCCCTCAGCTGTCCTCCTGCCTCTCTGTATGCAGTCTGCCCCTCGCTGTCCTCCTGCTCTCTCTGTATGCATTCTGCCCCTCTGTCCTCTCTGCTCTCTGTATGCATTCTGCCCTCGCTGTCCTAATGCCTCTCTGTATGCATTCTGCCCCTCGCTGTCCTCCTGCTCTCTCTGTATGCATTCTGCCCCTCGCTGTCCTCCTGCCTCTCTGTATGCAGTCTGCCCCTCGCTGTCCTCCTGCCTCTCTGTATGCAGTCTGCCCCTCGCTGTCCTCCTGCCTCTCTGTATGCATTCCTGCCCTCGCTGTCCTCCTGCCTCTCTGTATGCATTCTGCCCCTCCGCTGTCCTCCTGCCTCTCTGTATGAAGTCTGCCCCTCACTGTTCCTCCTGCCTCTCTGTATGCAGTCTGCCCCTCGCTGTCCTCCTGCCTCTCTGTATGCATCTGCCCCTCGCTGTCCTAATGCCTCTCTGTATGCATTCCTGCCGCCTCGCTGTCCTCCTGCCTCTCTGTAATGCAGTCTGCCCTCGCTGTCCTCCTGCCTCTCTGTATGCAGTCTGCCCCTCGCTGTCCTCCTGCCTCTCTGTATGCAGTCTGCCCCTCGCTGTCCTCCTGCCTCTCTGTATGCAGTCTGCCCCTCGCTGTCCTCCTGCCTCTCTGTATGCAGTCTGCCCCTCGCTGTCCTCCTGCCTCTCTGTATGCATTCTGCCCCTCGCTGTCCTCCTGCCTCTCTGTATGCATTCTGCCCCTCGCTGTCCTCCTGCCTCTCTGTATGCATTCTGCCCCTCGCTGTCCTCCTGCCTCTCTGTATGCAGTCTGCCCCTCGCTGTCCTCCTGCCTCTCTGTATGCAGTCTGCCCCTCGCTGTCCTCCTGCCTCTCTGTATGCAGTCTGCCCCTCGCTGTCCTCCTGCCTCTCTGTATGCAGTCTGCCCCTCGCTGTCCTCCTGCCTCTCTGTATGCAGTCTGCCCCTCGCTGTCCTCCTGCCTCTCTGTATGCAGTTGTCCCCCTCGCTGTCCTCCTGCCTCTCTGTATGCAGTCTGCCCCTCGCTGTCCTCCTGCCTCTCTGTATGCAGTCTGCCCCTCGCTGTCCTCCTGCCTCTCTGTATGCATTCTGCCCCTCGCTGTCCTCCTGCCTCTCTGTATGCATTCTGCCCCTCGCTGTCCTCCTGCCTCTCTGTATGCATTCTGCCCCTCGCTGTCCTCCTGCCTCTCTGTATGCATTCTGCCCCTCGCTGTCCTCCTGCCTCTCTGTATGCATTCTGCCCCTCGCTGTCCTCCTGCCTCTCTGTATGCAGTCTGCCCCTCGCTGTCCTCCTGCCTCTCTGTATGCATTCTGCCCCTCGCTGTCCTCCTGCCTCTCTGTATGCATTCTGCCCCTCGCTGTCCTCCTGCCTCTCTGTATGCAGTCTGCCCCTCGCTGTCCTCCTGCCTCTCTGTATGCAGTCTGCCCCTCGCTGTCCTCCTGCCTCTCTGTATGCATTCTGCCCCTCGCTGTCCTCCTGCCTCTCTGTATGCAGTCTGCCCCTCGCTGTCCTCCTGCCTCTCTGTATGCAGTCTGCCCCTCGCTGTCCTCCTGCCTCTCTGTATGCAGTCTGCCCCTCGCTGTCCTCCTGCCTCTCTGTATGCAGTCTGCCCCTCGCTGTCCTCCTGCCTCTCTGTATGCAGTCTGCCCCTCGCTGTCCTCCTGCCTCTCTGTATGCAGTCTGCCCCTCGCTGTCCTCCTGCCTCTCTGTATGCAGTCTGCCCCTCGCTGTCCTCCTGCCTCTCTGTATGCAGTCTGCCCCTCGCTGTCCTCCTGCCTCTCTGTATGCAGTCTGCCCCTCGCTGTCCTCCTGCCTCTCTGTATGCAGTCTGCCCCTCGCTGTCCTCCTGCCTCTCTGTATGCAGTCTGCCCCTCGCTGTCCTCCTGCCTCTCTGTATGCAGTCTGCCCCTCGCTGTCCTCCTGCCTCTCTGTATGCAGTCTGCCCCTCGCTGTCCTCCTGCCTCTCTGTATGCAGTCTGCCCCTCGCTGTCCTCCTGCCTCTCTGTATGCAGTCTGCCCCTCGCTGTCCTCCTGCCTCTCTGTATGCAGTCTGCCCCTCGCTGTCCTCCTGCCTCTCTGTATGCAGTCTGCCCCTCGCTGTCCTCCTGCCTCTCTGTATGCAGTCTGCCCCTCGCTGTCCTCCTGCCTCTCTGTATGCAGTCTGCCCCTCGCTGTCCTCCTGCCTCTCTGTATGCAGTCTGCCCCTCGCTGTCCTCCTGCCTCTCTGTATGCAGTCTGCCCCTCGCTGTCCTCCTGCCTCTCTGTATGCAGTCTGCCCCTCGCTGTCCTCCTGCCTCTCTGTATGCATTCTGCCCCTCGCTGTCCTCCTGCCTCTCTGTATGCATTCTGCCCCTCGCTGTCCTCCTGCCTCTCTGTATGCATTCTGCCCCTCGCTGTCCTCCTGCCTCTCTGTATGCATTCTGCCCCTCGCTGTCCTCCTGCCTCTCTGTATGCAGTCTGCCCCTCGCTGTCCTCCTGCCTCTCTGTATGCAGTCTGCCCCTCGCTGTCCTCCTGCCTCTCTGTATGCAGTCTGCCCCTCGCTGTCCTCCTGCCTCTCTGTATGCAGTCTGCCCCTCGCTGTCCTCCTGCCTCTCTGTATGCAGTCTGCCCCTCGCTGTCCTCCTGCCTCTCTGTATGCAGTCTGCCCCTCGCTGTCCTCCTGCCTCTCTGTATGCAGTCTGCCCCTCGCTGTCCTCCTGCCTCTCTGTATGCAGTCTGCCCCTCGCTGTCCTCCTGCCTCTCTGTATGCAGTCTGCCCCTCGCTGTCCTCCTGCCTCTCTGTATGCAGTCTGCCCCTCGCTGTCCTCCTGCCTCTCTGTATGCAGTCTGCCCCTCGCTGTCCTCCTGCCTCTCTGTATGCAGTCTGCCCCTCGCTGTCCTCCTGCCTCTCTGTATGCATTCTGCCCCTCGCTGTCCTCCTGCCTCTCTGTATGCAGTCTGCCCCTCGCTGTCCTCCTGCCTCTCTGTATGCAGTCTGCCCCTCGCTGTCCTCCTGCCTCTCTGTATGCAGTCTGCCCCTCGCTGTCCTCCTGCCTCTCTGTATGCAGTCTGCCCCTCGCTGTCCTCCTGCCTCTCTGTATGCATTCTGCCCCTCGCTGTCCTCCTGCCTCTCTGTATGCATTCTGCCCCTCGCTGTCCTCCTGCCTCTCTGTATGCAGTCTGCCCCTCGCTGTCCTCCTGCCTCTCTGTATGCATTCTGCCCCTCGCTGTCCTCCTGCCTCTCTGTATGCAGTCTGCCCCTCGCTGTCCTCCTGCCTCTCTGTATGCAGTCTGCCCCTCGCTGTCCTCCTGCCTCTCTGTATGCAGTCTGCCCCTCGCTGTCCTCCTGCCTCTCTGTATGCAGTCTGCCCCTCGCTGTCCTCCTGCCTCTCTGTATGCAGTCTGCCCCTCGCTGTCCTCCTGCCTCTCTGTATGCAGTCTGCCCCTCGCTGTCCTCCTGCCTCTCTGTATGCAGTCTGCCCCTCGCTGTCCTCCTGCCTCTCTGTATGCAGTCTGCCCCTCGCTGTCCTCCTGCCTCTCTGTATGCAGTCTGCCCCTCGCTGTCCTCCTGCCTCTCTGTATGCAGTCTGCCCCTCGCTGTCCTCCTGCCTCTCTGTATGCAGTCTGCCCCTCGCTGTCCTCCTGCCTCTCTGTATGCATTCTGCCCCTCGCTGTCCTCCTGCCTCTCTGTATGCAGTCTGCCCCTCGCTGTCCTCCTGCCTCTCTGTATGCAGTCTGCCCCTCGCTGTGTTCCTGCCTCTCTGTATGCATTCTGCCCCTCGCTGTCCTCCTGCCTCTCTGTATGCATTCTGCCCCTCGCTGTCCTCCTGCCTCTCTGTATGCAGTCTGCCCCTCGCTGTCCTCCTGCCTCTCTGTATGCAGTCTGCCCCTCGCTGTCCTCCTGCCTCTCTGTATGCATTCTGCCCCTCGCTGTCCTCCTGCCTCTCTGTATGCAGTCTGCCCCTCGCTGTCCTCCTGCCTCTCTGTATGCAGTCTGCCCCTCGCTGTCCTCCTGCCTCTCTGTATGCATTCTGCCCCTCGCTGTCCTCCTGCCTCTCTGTATGCATTCTGCCCCTCGCTGTCCTCCTGCCTCTCTGTATGCAGTCTGCCCCTCGCTGTCCTCCTGCCTCTCTGTATGCAGTCTGCCCCTCGCTGTCCTCCTGCCTCTCTGTATGCAGTCTGCCCCTCGCTGTCCTCCTGCCTCTCTGTATGCATTCTGCCCCTCGCTGTCCTCCTGCCTCTCTGTATGCATTCTGCCCCTCGCTGTCCTCCTGCCTCTCTGTATGCAGTCTGCCCCTCGCTGTCCTCCTGCCTCTCTGTATGCATTCTGCCCCTCGCTGTCCTCCTGCCTCTCTGTATGCATTCTGCCCCTCGCTGTCCTCCTGCCTCTCTGTATGCATTCTGCCCCTCGCTGTCCTCCTGCCTCTCTGTATGCAGTCTGCCCCTCGCTGTCCTCCTGCCTCTCTGTATGCAGTCTGCCCCTCGCTGTCCTCCTGCCTCTCTGTATGCATTCTGCCCCTCGCTGTCCTCCTGCCTCTCTGTATGCATTCTGCCCCTCGCTGTCCTCCTGCCTCTCTGTATGCAGTCTGCCCCTCGCTGTCCTCCTGCCTCTCTGTATGCATTCTGCCCCTCGCTGTCCTCCTGCCTCTCTGTATGCAGTCTGCCCCTCGCTGTCCTCCTGCCTCTCTGTATGCAGTCTGCCCCTCGCTGTCCTCCTGCCTCTCTGTATGCAGTCTGCCCCTCGCTGTCCTCCTGCCTCTCTGTATGCAGTCTGCCCCTCGCTGTCCTCCTGCCTCTCTGTATGCATTCTGCCCCTCGCTGTCCTCCTGCCTCTCTGTATGCATTCTGCCCCTCGCTGTCCTCCTGCCTCTCTGTATGCATTCTGCCCCTCGCTGTCCTCCTGCCTCTCTGTATGCAGTCTGCCCCTCGCTGTCCTCCTGCCTCTCTGTATGCATTCTGCCCCTCGCTGTCCTCCTGCCTCTCTGTATGCATTCTGCCCCTCGCTGTCCTCCTGCCTCTCTGTATGCAGTCTGCCCCTCGCTGTCCTCCTGCCTCTCTGTATGCATTCTGCCCCTCGCTGTCCTCCTGCCTCTCTGTATGCATTCTGCCCCTCGCTGTCCTCCTGCCTCTCTGTATGCATTCTGCCCCTCGCTGTCCTCCTGCCTCTCTGTATGCAGTCTGCCCCTCGCTGTCCTCCTGCCTCTCTGTATGCAGTCTGCCCCTCGCTGTCCTCCTGCCTCTCTGTATGCATTCTGCCCCTCGCTGTCCTCCTGCCTCTCTGTATGCATTCTGCCCCTCGCTGTCCTCCTGCCTCTCTGTATGCAGTCTGCCCCTCGCTGTCCTCCTGCCTCTCTGTATGCATTCTGCCCCTCGCTGTCCTCCTGCCTCTCTGTATGCAGTCTGCCCCTCGCTGTCCTCCTGCCTCTCTGTATGCAGTCTGCCCCTCGCTGCCTCCTGCCTCTCTGTATGCATTCTGCCCCTCGCTGTCCTCCTGCCTCTCTGTATGCATTCTGCCCCTCGCTGTCCTCCTGCCTCTCTGTATGCAGTCTGCCCCTCGCTGTCCTCCTGCCTCTCTGTATGCAGTCTGCCCCTCGCTGTCCTCCTGCCTCTCTGTATGCAGTCTGCCCCTCGCTGTCCTCCTGCCTCTCTGTATGCAGTCTGCCCCTCGCTGTCCTCCTGCCTCTCTGTATGCATTCTGCCCCTCGCTGTCCTCCTGCCTCTCTGTATGCAGTCTGCCCCTCGCTGTCCTCCTGCCTCTCTGTATGCAGTCTGCCCCTCGCTGTCCTCCTGCCTCTCTGTATGCATTCTGCCCCTCGCTGTCCTCCTGCCTCTCTGTATGCATTCTGCCCCTCGCTGTCCTCCTGCCTCTCTGTATGCATTCTGCCCCTCGCTGTCCTCCTGCCTCTCTGTATGCAGTCTGCCCCTCGCTGTCCTCCTGCCTCTCTGTATGCATTCTGCCCCTCGCTGTCCTCCTGCCTCTCTGTATGCATTCTGCCCCTCGCTGTCCTCCTGCCTCTCTGTATGCATTCTGCCCCTCGCTGTCCTCCTGCCTCTCTGTATGCAGTCTGCCCCTCGCTGTCCTCCTGCCTCTCTGTATGCATTCTGCCCCTCGCTGTCCTCCTGCCTCTCTGTATGCAGTCTGCCCCTCGCTGTCCTCCTGCCTCTCTGTATGCAGTCTGCCCCTCGCTGTGTTCCTGCCTCTCTGTATGCATTCTGCCCCTCGCTGTCCTCCTGCCTCTCTGTATGCATTCTGCCCCTCGCTGTCCTCCTGCCTCTCTGTATGCAGTCTGCCCCTCGCTGTCCTCCTGCCTCTCTGTATGCAGTCTGCCCCTCGCTGTCCTCCTGCCTCTCTGTATGCAGTCTGCCCCTCGCTGTGTTCCTGCCTCTCTGTATGCATTCTGCCCCTCGCTGTCCTCCTGCCTCTCTGTATGCATTCTGCCCCTCGCTGTCCTCCTGCCTCTCTGTATGCAGTCTGCCCCTCGCTGTGTTCCTGCCTCTCTGTATGCATTCTGCCCCTCGCTGTCCTCCTGCCTCTCTGTATGCATTCTGCCCCTCGCTGTCCTCCTGCCTCTCTGTATGCATTCTGCCCCTCGCTGTCCTCCTGCCTCTCTGTATGCAGTCTGCCCCTCGCTGTCCTCCTGCCTCTCTGTATGCAGTCTGCCCCTCGCTGTCCTCCTGCCTCTCTGTATGCATTCTGCCCCTCGCTGTCCTCCTGCCTCTCTGTATGCATTCTGCCCCTCGCTGTCCTCCTGCCTCTCTGTATGCAGTCTGCCCCTCGCTGTCCTCCTGCCTCTCTGTATGCATTCTGCCCCTCGCTGTCCTCCTGCCTCTCTGTATGCAGTCTGCCCCTCGCTGTCCTCCTGCCTCTCTGTATGCAGTCTGCCCCTCGCTGTCCTCCTGCCTCTCTGTATGCAGTCTGCCCCTCGCTGTCCTCCTGCCTCTCTGTATGCAGTCTGCCCCTCGCTGTCCTCCTGCCTCTCTGTATGCATTCTGCCCCTCGCTGTCCTCCTGCCTCTCTGTATGCATTCTGCCCCTCGCTGTCCTCCTGCCTCTCTGTATGCATTCTGCCCCTCGCTGTCCTCCTGCCTCTCTGTATGCATTCTGCCCCTCGCTGTCCTCCTGCCTCTCTGTATGCATTCTGCCCCTCGCTGTCCTCCTGCCTCTCTGTATGCAGTCTGCCCCTCGCTGTCCTCCTGCCTCTCTGTATGCAGTCTGCCCCTCGCTGTCCTCCTGCCTCTCTGTATGCAGTCTGCCCCTCGCTGTCCTCCTGCCTCTCTGTATGCAGTCTGCCCCTCGCTGTGTCCTCCTGCCTCTCTGTATGCAGTCTGCCCCTCGCTGTCCTCCTGCCTCTCTGTATGCAGTCTGCCCCTCGCTGTCCTCCTGCCTCTCTGTATGCAGTCTGCCCCTCGCTGTCCTCCTGCCTCTCTGTATGCAGTCTGCCCCTCGCTGTCCTCCTGCCTCTCTGTATGCAGTCTGCCCCTCGCTGTGTTCCTGCCTCTCTGTATGCAGTCTGCCCCTCGCTGTCCTCCTGCCTCTCTGTATGCATTCTGCCCCTCGCTGTCCTCCTGCCTCTCTGTATGCAGTCTGCCCCTCGCTGTCCTCCTGCCTCTCTGTATGCAGTCTGCCCCTCGCTGTCCTCCTGCCTCTCTGTATGCAGTCTGCCCCTCGCTGTGTTCCTGCCTCTCTGTATGCATTCTGCCCCTCGCTGTCCTCCTGCCTCTCTGTATGCATTCTGCCCCTCGCTGTCCTCCTGCCTCTCTGTATGCAGTCTGCCCCTCGCTGTCTCCTGCCTCTCTGTATGCATTCTGCCCCTCGCTGTCCTCCTGCCTCTCTGTATGCATTCTGCCCCTCGCTGTCCTCCTGCCTCTCTGTATGCAGTCTGCCCCTCGCTGTCCTCCTGCCTCTCTGTATGCAGTCTGCCCCTCGCTGTCCTCCTGCCTCTCTGTATGCAGTCTGCCCCTCGCTGTCCTCCTGCCTCTCTGTATGCATTCTGCCCCTCGCTGTCCTCCTGCCTCTCTGTATGCAGTCTGCCCCTCGCTGTCCTCCTGCCTCTCTGTATGCAGTCTGCCCCTCGCTGTCCTCCTGCCTCTCTGTATGCAGTCTGCCCCTCGCTGTCCTCCTGCCTCTCTGTATGCAGTCTGCCCCTCGCTGTCCTCCTGCCTCTCTGTATGCAGTCTGCCCCTCGCTGTCCTCCTGCCTCTCTGTATGCAGTCTGCCCCTCGCTGTCCTCCTGCCTCTCTGTATGCATTCTGCCCCTCGCTGTCCTCCTGCCTCTCTGTATGCATTCTGCCCCTCGCTGTCCTCCTGCCTCTCTGTATGCATTCTGCCCCTCGCTGTCCTCCTGCCTCTCTGTATGCAGTCTGCCCCTCGCTGTCCTCCTGCCTCTCTGTATGCAGTCTGCCCCTCGCTGTCCTCCTGCCTCTCTGTATGCATTCTGCCCCTCGCTGTCCTCCTGCCTCTCTGTATGCAGTCTGCCCCTCGCTGTCCTCCTGCCTCTCTGTATGCATTCTGCCCCTCGCTGTCCTCCTGCCTCTCTGTATGCATTCTGCCCCTCGCTGTCCTCCTGCCTCTCTGTATGCATTCTGCCCCTCGCTGTCCTCCTGCCTCTCTGTATGCAGTCTGCCCCTCGCTGTCCTCCTGCCTCTCTGTATGCAGTCTGCCCCTCGCTGTCCTCCTGCCTCTCTGTATGCAGTCTGCCCCTCGCTGTCCTCCTGCCTCTCTGTATGCAGTCTGCCCCTCGCTGTCCTCCTGCCTCTCTGTATGCAGTCTGCCCCTCGCTGTCCTCCTGCCTCTCTGTATGCAGTCTGCCCCTCGCTGTCCTCCTGCCTCTCTGTATGCAGTCTGCCCCTCGCTGTCCTCCTGCCTCTCTGTATGCATTCTGCCCCTCGCTGTCCTCCTGCCTCTCTGTATGCAGTCTGCCCCTCGCTGTCCTCCTGCCTCTCTGTATGCAGTCTGCCCTCGCTGTGTTCCTGCCTCTCTGTATGCAGTCTGCCCCTCGCTGTCCTCCTGCCTCTCTGTATGCATTCTGCCCCTCGCTGTCCTCCTGCCTCTCTGTATGCATTCTGCCCCTCGCTGTCCTCCTGCCTCTCTGTATGCAGTCTGCCCCTCGCTGTCCTCCTGCCTCTCTGTATGCATTCTGCCCCTCGCTGTGTCCCTGCCTCTCTGTATGCATTCTGCCCCTCGCTGTCCTCCTGCCTCTCTGTATGCAGTCTGCCCCTCGCTGTCCTCCTGCCTCTCTGTATGCATTCTGCCACCTCGCTGTCCTCCTGCCCTCGCTGTATTGCAGTCTGCCCCTCGCTGTCCTCCTGCCTCTCTGTATGCATTCTGCCCCTCGCTGTCCTCCTGGCCTCTCTGTATGCCAGTCTGCCCCCTCGGTGTCCTGCACTGCCTCTCTGTATGCAGGGTCTGCCACCTCACCTGATGTTCCTGGTCTCTCTGTCTGCATTATGCCCCTCGCTGTCCTAATGCCTCTCTGTATGCATTCTGCCCCTCGCTGGTCCTCCTGCCTCTCTGTATGCCAGTCTGCCCCTCGCTGTCCTCCTGCCTCTCTGTATGCAGTCTGCCCCCTCGCTGTCCTCCTGCCTCTCTATATGCAGTCTGCCACCTCGCTGTGTTCCTGCCTCTCTGTATGCATTTCTGCCCCTCGCTGTCCTCCTGCCTCTCTGTATGCATTCTGCCCCCATCGCTGTCCTCCTGCCGCTCTGTATGCAGTCTGCCCCTCGCTGTGTTCCTGCCTCTCTGTATGCATTCTGCCCCTCGCAGTCCTCCTGCCTCTCTGTATGCATTCTGCCCCTCGCTGTCCTCCTGCCTCTCTGTATGCATTCTGCCCCTCGCTGTCCTCCTGCCTCTCTGTATGAAGTCTGCCCCTCGCTGTCTCCTGCCTCTCTGTATGCAGTCTGCCCCTCGCTGTCCTCCTGCCTCTCTGTATGCATTCTGCCCCTCGCTGTCCTAATGCCTCTCTGTATGCATTCTGCCCCTCGCTGTCCTCCTGCCTCTCTGTATGCAGTCTGCCCCTCGCTGTCCTCCTGCCTCTCTGTATGCATTCTGCCCCTCGCTGTCCTCCTCCCTCTCTGTATGCAGTCTGCCCCTCGCTGTCCTCCTGCCTCTCTGTATGCAGTCTGCCCCTCGCTGTCCTCCTGCCTCTCTGTATGCAGTCTGCCCCTCGTTGTCCTCCTGCCTCTCTGTATGCAGTCTGCCCCTCGCTGTGTTCCTGTCTCTCTGTATGCATTCTGCCCCTCGCTGTCCTCCTGCCTCTCTGTATGCATTCTGCCCCTCGCTGTCCACCTGGCCTCTCTGTCTGCATTCTGCCCCTCGCTGTCCTCCTGCCGCTCTGTATGCATTCTGCCCCTCGCTGTCCTCCTGCCTCTCTGTATGCATTCTGCCCCTCGCTGTCCTCCTGCCTCTCTGTATGCAGTCTACCCCTCGCTGTCCTCCTGCCTCTCTGTATGCAGTCTGCCCCTCGCTGTCCTCCTGCCTCTCTGTATGCAGTCTGCCCCTCGTTGTCCTCCTGCCTCTCTGTATGCAGTCTGCCCCTCGCTGTGTTCCTGTCTCTCTGTATGCAGTCTGCCCCTCGCTGTGTTCCTGTCTCTCTGTATGCAGTCTGCCCCTCGCTGTCCTCCTGCCTCTCTGTATGCAGTCTGCCCCTCGCTGTCCTCCTGCCTCTCTGTATGCAGTCTGCCCCTCGTTGTCCTCCTGCCTCTCTGTATGCAGTCTGCCCCTCGCTGTGTTCCTGTCTCTCTGTATGCAGTCTGCCCCTCGCTGTCCTAATGCCTCTCTGTATGCATTCTGCCCCTCGCTGTCCTCCTGCCTCTCTGTATGCAGTCTGCCCCTCGCTGTCCTCCTGCCTCTCTGTATGCAGTCTGCCCCTCGCTGTCCTCCTGCCTCTCTATATGCAGTCTGCCACCTCGCTGTGTTCCTGCCTCTCTGTATGCATTCTGCCCCTCGCTGTCCTCCTGCCTCTCTGTATGCATTCTGCCCCTCGCTGTCCTCCTGCCGCTCTGTATGCAGTCTGCCCCTCGCTGTGTTCCTGCCTCTCTGTATGCATTCTGCCCCTCGCAGTCCTCCTGCCTCTCTGTATGCATTCTGCCCCTCGCTGTCCTCCTGCCTCTCTGTATGCAGTCTGCCCCTCGTTGTCCTCCTGCCTCTCTGTATGAAGTCTGCCCCTCGCTGTCCTCCTGCCTCTCTGTATGCAGTCTGCCCCTCGCTGTCCTCCTGCCTCTCTGTATGCATTCTGCCCCTCGCTGTCCTAATGCCTCTCTGTATGCATTCTGCCCCTCGCTGTCCTCCTGCCTCTCTGTATGCAGTCTGCCCCTCGCTATCCTCCTGCCTCTCTGTATGCATTCTGCCCCTCGCTGTCCTCCTGCCTCTCTGTATGCAGTCTGCCCCTCGCTGTCCTCCTGCCTCTCTGTATACAGTCTGCCCCTCGCTGTCCTCCTGCCTCTCTGTATGCAGTCTGCCCCTCGTTGTCCTCCTGCCTCTCTGTATGCAGTCTGCCCCTCGCTGTGTTCCTGTCTCTCTGTATGCATTCTGCCCCTCGCTGTCCTCCTGCCTCTCTGTATGCATTCTGCCCCTCGCTGTCCTCCTGCCTCTCTGTATGCATTCTGCCCCTCGCTGTCCTCCTGCCTCTCTGTCTGCATTCTGCCCCTCGCTGTCCTCCTGCCGCTCTGTATGCAGTCTGCCCCTCGCTGTGTTCCTGCCTCTCTGTATGCATTCTGCCCCTCGCTGTGTTCCTGCCTCTCTGTATGCATTCTGCCCCTCGCTGTCCTCCTGCCTCTCTGTATGCATTCTGCCCCTCGCTGTCCTCCTGCCTCTCTGTATGCAGTCTGCCCCTCGCTGTCCTCCTGCCTCTCTGTATGCAGTCTGCCCCTCGCTGTCCTCCTGCCTCTCTGTATGCAGTCGCCCCTCGCTGTCCTCCTGCCTCTCTGTATGCAGTCTGCCCCTCGTTGTCCTCCTGCCTCTCTGTATGCAGTCTGCCCCTCGCTGTGTTCCTGTCTCTCTGTATGCAGTCTGCCCCTCGCTGTGTTCCTGTCTCTCTGTATGCAGTCTGCCCCTCGCTGTCCTCCTGCCTCTCTGTATGCAGTCTGCCCCTCGCTGTCCTCCTGCCTCTCTGTATGCAGTCTGCCCCTCGTTGTCCTCCTGCCTCTCTGTATGCAGTCTGCCCCTCGCTGTGTTCCTGTCTCTCTGTATGCAGTCTGCCCCTCGCTGTCCTAATGCCTCTCTGTATGCATTCTGCCCCTCGCTGTCCTCCTGCCTCTCTGTATGCAGTCTGCCCCTCGCTGTCCTCCTGCCTCTCTATATGCAGTCTGCCACCTCGCTGTGTTCCTGCCTCTCTGTATGCATTCTGCCCCTCGCTGTCCTCCTGCCTCTCTGTATGCATTCTGCCCCTCGCTGTCCTCCTGCCGCTCTGTATGCAGTCTGCCCCTCGCTGTGTTCCTGCCTCTCTGTATGCATTCTGCCCCTCGCAGTCCTCCTGCCTCTCTGTATGCATTCTGCCCCTCGCTGTCCTCCTGCCTCTCTGTATGCATTCTGCCCCTCGCTGTCCTCCTGCCTCTCTGTATGAAGTCTGCCCCTCGCTGTCCTCCTGCCTCTCTGTATGCTGTCTGCCCCTCGCTGTCCTCCTGCCTCTCTGTATGCAGTCTGCCCCTCGCTGTCCTCCTGCCTCTCTGTATGAAGTCTGCCCCTCACTGTCCTCCTGCCTCTCTGTATGCAGTCTGCCCTCGCTGTCCTCCTGCCTCTCTGTATGCATTCTGCCCCTCGCTGTCCTAATGCCTCTCTGTATGCATTCTGCCCCTCGCTGTCCTCCTGCCTCTCTGTATGCAGTCTGCCCCTCGCTGTCCTCCTGCCTCTCTGTATGCAGTCTGCCCTTGGCTGTCCTCCTGCCTCTCTGTATGCAGTCTGCCACCTCGCTGTCCTCCTGCCTCTCTGTATGCAGTCTGGCCCTCACTGTCCTCCTGCCTCTCTGTATGCAGTCTGCCCCTCGCTGTCCTCCTGCCTCTCTGTATGCAGTCTGGCCCTCGCTGCGTTCCTGTCTCTCTGTATGCATTCTGCCCCTCGCGGTCCTCCTGCCTCTCTGTATGCATTCTGCCCCTCGCTGTCCTCCTGCCTCTCTGTATGCAGTCTGCCCCTCGCTGTCCTCCTGCCTCTCTGTATGCAGTCTGCCCCTCGTTGTCCTACTGCCTCTCTGTATGAAGTCTGGCCCTCGCTGTCCTCCTTTCTCTCTGTATGCAGTCTGCCCCTCGCCGTCCTCCTGCCTCTCTGTATGCATTCTGCCCCTCGCTGTCCTCCTGCCTCTCTGTATGAAGTCTGCCCCTCACTGTCCTCCTGCCTCTCTGTATGCAGTCTGCCACCTCGCTGTGTTCCTGCCTCTCTGTATACATTCTGCCCCTCGCTCTCCTCCTGCCTCTCTGTATGCATTCTGCCCCTCGCTGTCCTCCTGCCTCTCTGTCTGCATTCTGCCCCTCGCTGTCCTCCTGCCGCTCTGTATGCAGTCTGCCCCTCGCTGTCCTCCTGCCTCTCTGTATGCAGTCTGCCCCTCGCTGTCCTCCTGCCTCTCTGTATGCATTCTGCCCCTAGCTGTCCTCCTGCATCTCTGTATGCAGTCTGCCCCTCGCTGTCCTCCTGCCTCTCTGTATGCAGTCTGTCCCTAGCTGTCCTCCTGCCTCTCTGTATGCATTCTGCCCCTCGCTGTCCTCCTTTCTCTCTGTATGCATTCTGCCCCTCGCTGTCCTCCTGCCTCTCTGTATGCATTTTGCCCCTCGCTGTCCTCCTGCCTCTCTGTATGCAGTCTGCCCCTCACTGTCCTCCTGCCTCTCTGTATGCAGTCTGCCCCTCGCTGTCCTCCTGCCACTCTGTATGCAGTCTGCCCCTCGCTGTGTTCCTGCCTCTCTGTATGGATTCTGCCCCTCGCTGTGTTCCTGCCTCTCTGTATGCATTCTGCCCCTCGCTGTCCTCCTGCCTCTCTGTATGCAGTCTGCCCCTCGCTGTCCTCCTGCCTCTCTGTATGCAGTCTGCCCCTCGCTGTCCTCCTGCCTCTCTGTATGCAGTCTGCCCCTCGCTGTCCTCCTGCCTCTCTGTATGCAGTCTGCCCCTCGTTGTCCTCCTGCCTCTCTGTATGCAGTCTGCCCCTCGCTGTGTTCCTGTCTCTCTGTATGCATTCTGCCCCTCGCTGTCCTAATGCCTCTCTGTATGCATTCTGCCCCTCGCTGTCCTCCTGCCTCTCTGTATGCAGTCTGCCCCTCGCTGTCCTCCTGCCTCTCTGTATGCAGTCTGCCCCTCGCTGTCCTCCTGCCTCTCTATATGCAGTCTGCCACCTCGCTGTGTTCCTGCCTCTCTGTATGCATTCTGCCCCTCGCTGTCCTCCTGCCTCTCTGTATGCATTCTGCCCCTCGCTGTCCTCCTGCCGCTCTGTATGCAGTCTGCCCCTCGCTGTGTTCCTGCATCTCTGTATGCATTCTGCCCCTCGCAGTCCTCCTGCCTCTCTGTATGCATTCTGCCCCTCGCTGTCCTCCTGCCTCTCTGTATGCATTCTGCCCCTCGCTGTCCTCCTGCCTCTCTGTATGAAGTCTGCCCCTCGCTGTCCTCCTGCCTCTCTGTATGCAGTCTGCCCCTCGCTGTCCTCCTGCCTCTCTGTATGCATTCTGCCCCTCGCTGTCCTAATGCCTCTCTGTATGCATTCTGCCCCTCGTTGTCCTCCTGCCTCTCTGTATGCAGTCTGCCCCTCGCTGTCCTCCTGCCTCTCTGTATGCAGTCTGCCCCTCGCTGTCCTCCTGCCTCTCTGTATGCAGTCTGCCCCTCGCTGTCCTCCTGCCCCTCGCTGTCCTCCTGCCTCTCTGTATGCAGTCTGCCCCTCGCTGTCCTCCTGCCTCTCTGTATGCATTCTGCCCCTCGCTGTCCTCCTGCCTCTCTGTATGCAGTCTACCCCTCGCTGTCCTCCTGCCCCTCGCTGTCCTCCTGCCTCTCTGTATGCAGTCTGCATGGGAAAAAAATGCCAGTCTGGCTGAGTAATTGCTGAAGACTCTGTGTGAACCTGCTTCTAAGTAGTCATGATCATTAGGTGAATCCAAGACTTGTGGATTTGTTTATTACCGTTTGCATTGTTCTCAAATGTGTTGCATTCCTTTGGTTCTAATCATCATGAATTAGAAGGTGAAAGTGCAAACCATAACAACACTCTCTTCTGGCCACGTAATTCAACTTTGTGCCATAAGCTTTGTCCTTGGTGCCGTACATGGATAGGAAAAGTTACTATTGACCACAAGGCCAAGGTTGGAGTAGCTGACGGTTTGTCAACCCTCAAACACAGACCCACACAGGCATCTACACGCATGGCTACACTCGTCTCGCTCATCTCTTCACTGAGTGTGTCTTTGTCTCGACACGGTCCTATCAACACCTCTGGTATACCTCCCCTTCCCATGACTGTGCCCGTAAACTGCATATGCAGCTTCTGATTGGTCAGATGGCACCCACAGGTTGGCCACCATAGCCACACCATTGGCTGTATGATGAATCAGCTGGTGTGAACGGACATGTTCAAACAGGTTTCAAACGCTCCGGTCATCATCACACTGAGAACTGCCAAGAACTCATAGAGAACCCATAGAGAACCCATAGAGAACCCATAGAGAACCCATAGAGAACCCATAGAGAACCCATTGAGGTGCCCTTCGTTTGGAAGACTGAAAATCCACTTGACTCGCTACATTGTCAAATGATTTGACCTGTCGAGGGAATGAGCTTTTCCCATAGTTAGGTTAGCCTGCCGTGGCGTCACTCGTCTTTACAGCTCACCGTCTCCATAGCGCTAGAGGATGACTCACCTTGTTCAAACCAAAACTCAAAGTGTGTGTGTTTTTTTCCCCTCAGCGCTAAAGACGGATACCGACGCAGCAACGATGGATGCGAAACAAACACTTGGGACTAAGTTGTTCTGCCGATCACGTTGGCTCGTCCTGAGCGACTTGAAATATTAATGGTCGAACGACTGTTCAGAGTTGATATGCTGCATGAAGAATGAGCTTTGATTACGCTGTGAAGACATTAGAGCACACAATGGACACGAATGTTCTAGCCTAAATCCTTCTCCATCTCCACAATGGTCAACTATACGGGATAATAATCCACTTAAAAGACTACATTCTTGATTTAGTTCAAGGAAAACTCCACCCAAAAACTATATTTGGGTATTTGTTGATTTAGTCCATTGTTGACATCGTCCCAAAGTGTTTTGAATGTCAGGAATCAAGTTATCAAAGTACGTCACTTTCAAAATGCATCATATGGGACAAATTTCTGCATTTTGAAAGTTGCATATCTTGAAAACCTACTGTAGTGTGCGTTCGACAGTGAAAAGCATTCCACAGGTCATCATTGAATATACAGTCTACGCGTGCCGTCCTATGATGAGGGTGGGCAATCTATTCCGACGTTGATTGACGAAGGTACGTTCACCACGTATGGTTGATTATAACGGATTGCTTTCCAGAGTGCTTTTCTACACAACACTTTGAGATGAGTTCCATGAACTCGCACTCGTGTTGGCTAGTTCGGCAGCCTACTGTTTCTACCTCAGAAGAGCGCTGTCTGATCACGGGCTGAGTCAACACATGGAATATCAACCTATCCTCTTTTCCTCTCATTATTTTTTCTCATCTTCGCCTTCATTTTTCTCTCACTCTATTCTTATCCCTCTCAATCACTGTCAGTGTTCTCATCTCTCTCTAACATATATACTGTCAGTGTTTTCTCATCTCTTTCTAACATATATACTGTCAGTGTTTTCTCATCTCTCTCTAACCTATTTACTGTCAGTGTTTTCTCATCTCTCTCTGACATATTTACAGTCAGTGTTTTCTCATCTCTCTCTGACATATATACAGTCAGTGTTTTCTCATCTCTCTGACATATTTACAGTCAGTGTTTTCTCATCTCTCTCTAACATATATACTCTCAGTGTTCTCATCTCTCTCTAACATATTTACAGTCAGTGTTTTCTCATCTCTCTCTCTAACATATTTACAGTGAGTGTTTTCTCATCTCTCTCTAACATATATACTCTCAGTGATTTCTCATCTCTCTCTAACATATTTACAGTCAGTGTTTTCTCATCTCTCTCTCTAACATATTTACAGTCAGTGTTCTCATCTCTCTCTAACATATTTACAGTCAGTGTTTTCTCATCTCTCTCTAACATATTTACAGTCAGTGTTTTCTCATCTCTCTCTAACATATTTACAGTCAGTGTTCTCATCTCTCTCTAACATATTTACAGTCAGTGTTTTCTCATCTCTCTCTAACATATTTACAGTCAGCGTTCTCATCTCTCTCTAACATATTTACAGTGGGTGTTTTCTCATCTCTCTCTAACATATTTACAGTCAGTGTTTTCTCATCTCTCTCTGACATATTTACAGTCAGTGTTCTCATCTCTCTCTGACATATATACAGTCAGTGTTTTCTCATCTCTCTGACATATTTACAGTGAGTGTTTTCTCATCTCTCTCTAACATATATACTCTCAGTGTTTTCTCATCTCTCTCTAACATATTTACAGTCAGTGTTTTCTCATCTCTCTCTCTAACATATTTACAGTCAGTGTTCTCATCTCTCTCTAACATATTTACAGTCAGTGTTTTCTCATCTCTCTCTAACATATTTACAGTCAGTGTTTTCTCATCTCTCTCTAACATATTTACAGTCAGTGTTCTCATCTCTCTCTAACATATTTACAGTCAGTGTTTTCTCATCTCTCTCTAACATATTTACAGTCAGTGTTCTCATCTCTCTCTAACATATTTACAGTCAGTGTTTTCTCATCTCTCTCTAACATATTTACAGTCAGTGTTTTCTCATCTCTCTCTGACATATATACAGTCAGTGTTTTCTCATCTCTCTGACATATTTACAGTCAGTGTTCTTCTCATCTCTCTCTAACATATTTACAGTCAGTGTTTTCTCATCTCTCTATAACATATATACATACTCTCAGTGATTTCTCATCTCTCTCTAACATATTTACTGTCAGTGTTCTCATCTCTCTCTCTAACATATTTACAGTCAGTGTTTTCTCATCTCTCTCTAACATATATACATACTCTCAGTGATTTCTCATCTCTCTCTAACATATTTACAGTCAGTGTTTTCTCATCTCTCTCTAACATATTTACAGTCAGTGTTTTCTCATCTCTCTCTAACATATTTACTGTCAGTGTTTTCTCATCTCTCTCTAACATATTTACAGTCAGTGTTCTTCTCATCTCTCTCTAACATATTTACAGTCAGTGTCTTCTCATCTCTCTCTAACATATTTACTGTCAGTGTTTTATCATCTCTCTCTAACATATTTACTGTCAGTGTTTTCTCATCTCTCTATAACATATATACATACTCTCAGTGTTTTCTCATCTCTCTCTAATATATTTACTGTCAGTGTTCTCATCTCTCTCTAACATATTTACTGTCAGTGTTTTCTCATCTCTCTCTAACATATTCACAGTCAGTGTTTTCTCATCTCTCTCTAACATATTTACAGTCAGTGTTTTCTCATCTCTCTCTAACATATTTACAGTCAGTGTTTTCTCATCTCTCTATAACATATATACATACTCTCAGTGATTTCTCATCTCTCTCTAACATATTTACTGTCAGTGTTCTCATCTCTCTCTCTAACATATTTACAGTCAGTGTTTTCTCATCTCTCTCTAACATATATACATACTCTCAGTGATTTCTCATCTCTCTCTAACATATTTACAGTCAGTGTTTTCTCATCTCTCTCTAACATATTTACAGTCAGTGTTTTCTCATCTCTCTCTAACATATTTACTGTCAGTGTTTTCTCATCTCTCTCTAACATATTTACAGTCAGTGTTCTTCTCATCTCTCTCTAACATATTTACAGTCAGTGTCTTCTCATCTCTCTCTAACATATTTACTGTCAGTGTTTTATCATCTCTCTCTAACATATTTACTGTCAGTGTTTTCTCATCTCTCTATAACATATATACATACTCTCAGTGTTTTCTCATCTCTCTCTAATATATTTACTGTCAGTGTTCTCATCTCTCTCTAACATATTTACTGTCAGTGTTTTCTCATCTCTCTCTAACATATTCACAGTCAGTGTTTTCTCATCTCTCTCTAACATATTTACAGTCAGTGTTTTCTCATCTCTCTCTAACATATTTACAGTCAGTGTTTTCTCATCTCTCTCTCTAACATATTTACAGTCAGTGTTTTCTCATCTCTCTCTAACATATTTACAGTCAGTGTTTTCTCATCTCTCTCTAACATATTTACAGTCAGTGTTCTCATCTCTCTCTAACATTTTTACAGTCAGTGTTCTCATCTCTCTCTAACATATTTACAGTCAGTGTTTTCTCATCTCTCTCTAACATATTTACAGTCAGTGTTTTCTCAGCTCTCTCTAACATATTTACAGTCAGTGTTTTCTCATCTCTCTCTAACATATTTACAGTCAGTGTTTTTCTCATCTCTCTCTAACATATTTACAGTCAGTGTTTTCTCATCTCTCTCTAACATATTTACTGTCAGTGTTTTATCATCTCTCTCTAACATATTTACTGTCAGTGTTTTCTCATCTCTCTATAACATATATACATACTCTCAGTGTTTTCTCATCTCTCTCTAACATATTTACTGTCAGTGTTCTCATCTCTCTCTAACATATTTACAGTCAGTGTTTTCTCATCTCTCTCTAACATCTTTACTGTCAGTGTTCTCATCTCTCTCTAACATATTTACAGTCAGTGTTTTCTCATCTCTCTCTGACATATTTACTGTCAGTGTTTTCTCATCTCTCTATAACATATATACATACTCTCAGTGTTTTCTCATCTCTCTCTAACATATTTACTGTCAGTGTTCTCATCTCTCTCTAACATATTTACAGTCAGTGTTTTCTCATCTCTCTCTAACATATTTACTGTCAGTGTTCTCATCTCTCTCTAACATATTTACAGTCAGTGTTTTCTCATCTCTCTATAACATATTTACAGTCAGTGTTTTCTCATCTCTCTATAACATATATACATACTCTCAGTGTTTTCTCATCTCTCTCTAACATATTTACTGTCAGTGTTCTCATCTCTCTCTAACATATTTACAGTCAGTGTTTTCTCATCTCTCTCTAACATATTTACTGTCAGTGTTTTCTCATCTCTCTCTAACATATATACTCTCAGTGTTTTCTCATCTCTCTCTAACATATTTACAGTCAGTGTTCTTATCTCTCTCTAACATATTTACAGTCAGTGTTTTCTCATCTCTCTCTCTAACATATTTACAGTCAGTGTTTTCTCATCTCTCTCTAACCTATTTACAGTCAGTGTTTTCTCATCTCTCTCTAACCAATTTACTGTCAGTGTTTTCTCATCTCTCTCTGACATATTTACAGTCAGTGTTTTCTCATCTCTCTCTGACATATTTACAGTCAGTGTTTTCTCATCTCTCTCTGACATATTTACAGTCAGTGTTTTCTCATCTCTCTCTAACATATATACTCTCAGTGTTTTCTAATCTCTCTCTGACATATTTACTGTCAGTGTTTTCTCATCTCTCTATTACATATATACATACTCTCAGTGTTTTCTCATCTCTCTCTAACATATTTACAGTCAGTGTTTTCTCATCTCTCTCTAACATATTTACTGTCAGTGTTCTCATCTCTCTCTAACATATTTACAGTCAGTGTTTTCTCATCTCTCTCTAACATATTTACAGTCAGTGTTTTCTCATCTCTCTCTAACATATTTACTGTCAGTGTTTTCTAATCTCTCTCTAACATATTTACTGTCAGTGTTTTCTCATCTCTCTCTAACCTATTTACTGTCAGTGTTTGCTCATCTCTCTCTGACATATTTACAGTCAGTGTTTTCTCATCTCTCTCTAACATATTTACAGTCAGTGTTTTCTCATCTCTCTCTAACATATTTACAGTCAGTGTTTTCTCATCTCTCTCTCTAACATATTTACAGTCAGTGTTCTATTCTCTCTAACATATTTACAGTCAGTGTTTTCTCATCTCTCTCTAACATATTTACAGTCAGTGTTTTCTCATCTCTCTCTAACATATTTACAGTCAGTGTTCTCATCTCTCTCTAACATATTTACAGTCAGTGTTTTCTCATCTCTCTCTAACATAATAACAGTCAGTGTTCTCATCTCTCTCTAACATATTTACAGTCAGTGTTTTCTCATCTCTCTATAACATATATACATACTCTCAGTGATTTCTCATCTCTCTCTAACATATTTACAGTCAGTGTTTTCTCATCTCTCTCTAACATATTTACAGTCAGTGTTTTCTCATCTCTCTCTAACATATTTACTGTCAGTGTTTTCTCATCTCTCTCTAACATATTTACAGTCAGTGTTTTTCTCATCTCTCTCTAACATATTTACAGTCAGTGTTTTCTCATCTCTCTCTAACATATTTACTGTCAGTGTTTTATCATCTCTCTCTAACATATTTACTGTCAGTGTTTTCTCATCTCTCTATAACATATATACATACTCTCAGTGTTTTCTCATCTCTCTCTAACATATTTACTGTCAGTGTTCTCATCTCTCTCTAACATATTTACAGTCAGTGTTTTCTCATCTCTCTCTAACATCTTTACTGTCAGTGTTCTCATCTCTCTCTAACATATTTACAGTCAGTGTTTTCTCATCTCTCTCTGACATATTTACTGTCAGTGTTTTCTCATCTCTCTATAACATATATACATACTCTCAGTGTTTTCTCATCTCTCTCTAACATATTTACTGTCAGTGTTCTCATCTCTCTCTAACATATTTACAGTCAGTGTTTTCTCATCTCTCTCTAACATATTTACTGTCAGTGTTCTCATCTCTCTCTAACATATTTACAGTCAGTGTTTTCTCATCTCTCTATAACATATTTACAGTCAGTGTTTTCTCATCTCTCTATAACATATATACATACTCTCAGTGTTTTCTCATCTCTCTCTAACATATTTACTGTCAGTGTTCTCATCTCTCTCTAACATATTTACAGTCAGTGTTTTCTCATCTCTCTCTAACATATTTACTGTCAGTGTTTTCTCATCTCTCTCTAACATATATACTCTCAGTGTTTTCTCATCTCTCTCTAACATATTTACAGTCAGTGTTCTTATCTCTCTCTAACATATTTACAGTCAGTGTTTTCTCATCTCTCTCTCTAACATATTTACAGTCAGTGTTTTCTCATCTCTCTCTAACCTATTTACAGTCAGTGTTTTCTCATCTCTCTCTAACCAATTTACTGTCAGTGTTTTCTCATCTCTCTCTGACATATTTACAGTCAGTGTTTTCTCATCTCTCTCTGACATATTTACAGTCAGTGTTTTCTCATCTCTCTCTGACATATTTACAGTCAGTGTTTTCTCATCTCTCTCTAACATATATACTCTCAGTGTTTTCTAATCTCTCTCTGACATATTTACTGTCAGTGTTTTCTCATCTCTCTATTACATATATACATACTCTCAGTGTTTTCTCATCTCTCTCTAACATATTTACAGTCAGTGTTTTCTCATCTCTCTCTAACATATTTACTGTCAGTGTTCTCATCTCTCTCTAACATATTTACAGTCAGTGTTTTCTCATCTCTCTCTAACATATTTACAGTCAGTGTTTTCTCATCTCTCTCTAACATATTTACTGTCAGTGTTTTCTAATCTCTCTCTAACATATTTACTGTCAGTGTTTTCTCATCTCTCTCTAACCTATTTACTGTCAGTGTTTGCTCATCTCTCTCTGACATATTTACAGTCAGTGTTTTCTCATCTCTCTCTAACATATTTACAGTCAGTGTTTTCTCATCTCTCTCTAACATATTTACAGTCAGTGTTTTCTCATCTCTCTCTCTAACATATTTACAGTCAGTGTTCTATTCTCTCTAACATATTTACAGTCAGTGTTTTCTCATCTCTCTCTAACATATTTACAGTCAGTGTTTTCTCATCTCTCTCTAACATATTTACAGTCAGTGTTCTCATCTCTCTCTAACATATTTACAGTCAGTGTTTTCTCATCTCTCTCTAACATAATAACAGTCAGTGTTCTCATCTCTCTCTAACATATTTACAGTCAGTGTTTTCTCATCTCTCTATAACATATATACATACTCTCAGTGATTTCTCATCTCTCTCTAACATATTTACAGTCAGTGTTTTCTCATCTCTCTCTAACATATTTACAGTCAGTGTTTTCTCATCTCTCTCTAACATATTTACTGTCAGTGTTTTCTCATCTCTCTCTAACATATTTACAGTCAGTGTTTTCTCATCTCTCTCTGACATATTTACTGTCAGTGTTTTCTCATCTCTCTATAACATATATACATACTCTCAGTGTTTTCTCATCTCTCTCTAACATATTTACTGTCAGTGTTCTCATCTCTCTCTAACATATTTACAGTCAGTGTTTTCTCATCTCTCTCTAACATATTTACTGTCAGTGTTCTCATCTCTCTCTAACATATTTACAGTCAGTGTTTTCTCATCTCTCTATAACATATTTACAGTCAGTGTTTTCTCATCTCTCTATAACATATATACATACTCTCAGTGTTTTCTCATCTCTCTCTAACATATTTACTGTCAGTGTTCTCATCTCTCTCTAACATATTTACAGTCAGTGTTTTCTCATCTCTCTCTAACATATATACTCTCAGTGTTTTCTCATCTCTCTCTAACATATTTACAGTCAGTGTTCTTATCTCTCTCTAACATATTTACAGTCAGTGTTTTCTCATCTCTCTCTCTAACATATTTACAGTCAGTGTTTTCTCATCTCTCTCTAACCTATTTACAGTCAGTGTTTTCTCATCTCTCTCTAACCAATTTACTGTCAGTGTTTTCTCATCTCTCTCTGACATATTTACAGTCAGTGTTTTCTCATCTCTCTCTGACATATTTACAGTCAGTGTTTTCTCATCTCTCTCTGACATATTTACAGTCAGTGTTTTCTCATCTCTCTCTAACATATATACTCTCAGTGTTTTCTAATCTCTCTCTGACATATTTACTGTCAGTGTTTTCTCATCTCTCTATTACATATATACATACTCTCAGTGTTTTCTCATCTCTCTCTAACATATTTACAGTCAGTGTTTTCTCATCTCTCTCTAACATATTTACTGTCAGTGTTCTCATCTCTCTCTAACATATTTACAGTCAGTGTTTTCTCATCTCTCTCTAACATATTTACTGTCAGTGTTTTCTCATCTCTCTCTAACATATATACTGTCAGTGTTTTCTAATCTCTCTCTAACATATTTACTGTCAGTGTTTTCTCATCTCTCTCTAACCTATTTACTGTCAGTGTTTGCTCATCTCTCTCTGACATATTTACAGTCAGTGTTTTCTCATCTCTCTCTAACATATTTACAGTCAGTGTTTTCTCATCTCTCTCTAACATATTTACAGTCAGTGTTTTCTCATCTCTCTCGCTAACATATTTACAGTCAGTGTTCTATTCTCTCTAACATATTTACAGTCAGTGTTTTCTCATCTCTCTCTAACATATTTACAGTCAGTGTTTTCTCATCTCTCTCTAACATATTTACAGTCAGTGTTCTCATCTCTCTCTAACATATTTACAGTCAGTGTTTTCTCATCTCTCTCTAACATAATAACAGTCAGTGTTCTCATCTCTCTCTAACATATTTACAGTCAGTGTTTTCTCATCTCTCTATAACATATATACATACTCTCAGTGATTTCTCATCTCTCTCTAACATATTTACAGTCAGTGTTTTCTCATCTCTCTCTAACATATTTACAGTCAGTGTTTTCTCATCTCTCTCTAACATATTTACTGTCAGTGTTTTCTCATCTCTCTCTAACATATTTACAGTCAGTGTTCTTCTCATCTCTCTATAACATATATACATACTCTCAGTGTTTTCTCATCTCTCTCTAATATATTTACTGTCAGTGTTCTCATCTCTCTCTAACATATTTACAGTCAGTGTTTTCTCATCTCTCTCTAACATATTTACTGTCAGTGTTTTCTCATCTCTCTCTAACATATTTACAGTCAGTGTTCTTCTCATCTCTCTCTAACATATTTACAGTCAGTGTTTTCTCATCTCTCTCTAATATATTTACTGTCAGTGTTCTCATCTCTCTCTAACATATTTACAGTCAGTGTTTTCTCATCTCTCTCCAACATATTTACAGTCAGTGTTTTCTCATCTCTCTCTAACATATTTACAGTCAGTGTTTTCTCATCTCTCTCTAACATATTTACAGTCAGTGTTTTCTCATCTCTCTCTCTAACATATTTACAGTCAGTGTTTTCTCATCTCTCTCTAACATATTCACAGTCAGTGTTTTCTCATCTCTCTCTAACATATTTACAGTCAGTGTTTTCTCATCTCTCTCTAACATATTTACAGTCAGTGTTTTCTCATCTCTCTCTAACATATTTACAGTCAGTGTTTTCTCATCTCTCTCTAACATATTTACAGTCAGTGTTTTCTCATCTCTCTCTAACATATTTACAGTCAGTGTTTTCTCATCTCTCTAACATATTTACAGTCAGTGTTTTCTCATCTCTCTCTCTAACATATTTACAGTCAGTGTTTTCTCATCTCTCTCTAACATATTTACAGTCAGTGTTTTCTCATCTCTCTCTAACATATTTACAGTCAGTGTTCTCATCTCTCTCTAACATATTTACAGTCAGTGTTCTCATCTCTCTCTAACATATTTACAGTCAGTGTTTTCTCATCTCTCTCTAACATATTTACAGTCAGTGTTTTCTCAGCTCTCTCTAACATATTTACAGTCAGTGTTTTCTCATCTCTCTCTAACATATTTACAGTCAGTGTTTTTCTCATCTCTCTCTAACATATTTACAGTCAGTGTTTTCTCATCTCTCTCTAACATATTTACTGTCAGTGTTTTATCATCTCTCTCTAACATATTTACTGTCAGTGTTTTCTCATCTCTCTATAACATATATACATACTCTCAGTGTTTTCTCATCTCTCTCTAACATATTTACTGTCAGTGTTCTCATCTCTCTCTAACATATTTACAGTCAGTGTTTTCTCATCTCTCTCTGACATATTTACAGTCAGTGTTCTCATCTCTCTCTGACATATATACAGTCAGTGTTTTCTCATCTCTCTGACATATTTACAGTGAGTGTTTTCTCATCTCTCTCTAACATATATACTCTCAGTGTTTTCTCATCTCTCTCTAACATATTTACAGTCAGTGTTTTCTCATCTCTCTCTCTAACATATTTACAGTCAGTGTTCTCATCTCTCTCTAACATATTTACAGTCAGTGTTTTCTCATCTCTCTCTAACATATTTACAGTCAGTGTTTTCTCATCTCTCTCTAACATATTTACAGTCAGTGTTCTCATCTCTCTCTAACATATTTACAGTCAGTGTTTTCTCATCTCTCTCTAACATATTTACAGTCAGTGTTCTCATCTCTCTCTAACATATTTACAGTCAGTGTTTTCTCATCTCTCTCTAACATATTTACAGTCAGTGTTTTCTCATCTCTCTCTGACATATATACAGTCAGTGTTTTCTCATCTCTCTGACATATTTACAGTCAGTGTTCTTCTCATCTCTCTCTAACATATTTACAGTCAGTGTTTTCTCATCTCTCTATAACATATATACATACTCTCAGTGATTTCTCATCTCTCTCTAACATATTTACTGTCAGTGTTCTCATCTCTCTCTCTAACATATTTACAGTCAGTGTTTTCTCATCTCTCTCTAACATATATACATACTCTCAGTGATTTCTCATCTCTCTCTAACATATTTACAGTCAGTGTTTTCTCATCTCTCTCTAACATATTTACAGTCAGTGTTTTCTCATCTCTCTCTAACATATTTACTGTCAGTGTTTTCTCATCTCTCTCTAACATATTTACAGTCAGTGTTCTTCTCATCTCTCTCTAACATATTTACAGTCAGTGTCTTCTCATCTCTCTCTAACATATTTACTGTCAGTGTTTTATCATCTCTCTCTAACATATTTACTGTCAGTGTTTTCTCATCTCTCTATAACATATATACATACTCTCAGTGTTTTCTCATCTCTCTCTAATATATTTACTGTCAGTGTTCTCATCTCTCTCTAACATATTTACTGTCAGTGTTTTCTCATCTCTCTCTAACATATTTACTGTCAGTGTTTTCTCATCTCTCTCTAACATATATACTGTCAGTGTTTTCTAATCTCTCTCTAACATATTTACTGTCAGTGTTTTCTCATCTCTCTCTAACCTATTTACTGTCAGTGTTTGCTCATCTCTCTCTGACATATTTACAGTCAGTGTTTTCTCATCTCTCTCTAACATATTTACAGTCAGTGTTTTCTCATCTCTCTCTAACATATTTACAGTCAGTGTTTTCTCATCTCTCTCTCTAACATATTTACAGTCAGTGTTCTATTCTCTCTAACATATTTACAGTCAGTGTTTTCTCATCTCTCTCTAACATATTTACAGTCAGTGTTTTCTCATCTCTCTCTAACATATTTACAGTCAGTGTTCTATTCTCTCTAACATAATAACAGTCAGTGTTCTCATCTCTCTCTAACATATTTACAGTCAGTGTTTTCTCATCTCTCTATAACATATATACATACTCTCAGTGATTTCTCATCTCTCTCTAACATATTTACAGTCAGTGTTTTCTCATCTCTCTCTAACATATTTACAGTCAGTGTTTTCTCATCTCTCTCTAACATATTTACTGTCAGTGTTTTCTCATCTCTCTCTAACATATTTACAGTCAGTGTTCTTCTCATCTCTCTATAACATATATACATACTCTCAGTGTTTTCTCATCTCTCTCTAATATATTTACTGTCAGTGTTCTCATCTCTCTCTAACATATTTACAGTCAGTGTTTTCTCATCTCTCTCTAACATATTTACTGTCAGTGTTTTCTCATCTCTCTCTAACATATTTACAGTCAGTGTTCTTCTCATCTCTCTCTAACATATTTACAGTCAGTGTTTTCTCATCTCTCTCTAATATATTTACTGTCAGTGTTCTCATCTCTCTCTAACATATTTACAGTCAGTGTTTTCTCATCTCTCTCCAACATATTTACAGTCAGTGTTTTCTCATCTCTCTCTAACATATTTACAGTCAGTGTTTTCTCATCTCTCTCTAACATATTTACAGTCAGTGTTTTCTCATCTCTCTCTCTAACATATTTACAGTCAGTGTTTTCTCATCTCTCTCTAACATATTCACAGTCAGTGTTTTCTCATCTCTCTCTAACATATTTACAGTCAGTGTTTTCTCATCTCTCTCTAACATATTTACAGTCAGTGTTTTCTCATCTCTCTCTAACATATTTACAGTCAGTGTTTTCTCATCTCTCTCTAACATATTTACAGTCAGTGTTTTCTCATCTCTCTCTAACATATTTACAGTCAGTGTTTTCTCATCTCTCTAACATATTTACAGTCAGTGTTTTCTCATCTCTCTCTCTAACATATTTACAGTCAGTGTTTTCTCATCTCTCTCTAACATATTTACAGTCAGTGTTTTCTCATCTCTCTCTAACATATTTACAGTCAGTGTTCTCATCTCTCTCTAACATATTTACAGTCAGTGTTCTCATCTCTCTCTAACATATTACAGTCAGTGTTTTCTCATCTCTCTCTAACATATTTACAGTCAGTGTTTTCTCAGCTCTCTCTAACATATTTACAGTCAGTGTTTTCTCATCTCTCTCTAACATATTTACAGTCAGTGTTTTTCTCATCTCTCTCTAACATATTTACAGTCAGTGTTTTCTCATCTCTCTCTAACATATTTACTGTCAGTGTTTTATCATCTCTCTCTAACATATTTACTGTCAGTGTTTTCTCATCTCTCTATAACATATATACATACTCTCAGTGTTTTCTCATCTCTCTCTAACATATTTACTGTCAGTGTTCTCATCTCTCTCTAACATATTTACAGTCAGTGTTTTCTCATCTCTCTCTGACATATTTACAGTCAGTGTTCTCATCTCTCTCTGACATATATACAGTCAGTGTTTTCTCATCTCTCTGACATATTTACAGTGAGTGTTTTCCTCATCTCTCTCTAACATATATACTCTCAGTGTTTTCTCATCTCTCTCTAACATATTTACAGTCAGTGTTTTCTCATCTCTCTCTCTAACATATTTACAGTCAGTGTTCTCATCTCTCTCTAACATATTTACAGTCAGTGTTTTCTCATCTCTCTCTAACATATTTACAGTCAGTGTTTTCTCATCTCTCTCTAACATATTTACAGTCAGTGTTCTCATCTCTCTCTAACATATTTACAGTCAGTGTTTTCTCATCTCTCTCTAACATATTTACAGTCAGTGTTCTCATCTCTCTCTAACATATTTACAGTCAGTGTTTTCTCATCTCTCTCTAACATATTTACAGTCAGTGTTTTCTCATCTCTCTCTGACATATATACAGTCAGTGTTTTCTCATCTCTCTCTAACATATTTACAGTCAGTGTTCTCATCTCTCTGACATATTTACAGTCAGTGTTCTTCTCATCTCTCTCTAACATATTTACAGTCAGTGTTTTCTCATCTCTCTATAACATATATACATACTCTCAGTGATTTCTCATCTCTCTCTAACATATTTACTGTCAGTGTTCTCATCTCTCTCTCTAACATATTTACAGTCAGTGTTTTCTCATCTCTCTCTAACATATATACATACTCTCAGTGATTTCTCATCTCTCTCTAACATATTTACAGTCAGTGTTTTCTCATCTCTCTCTAACATATTTACAGTCAGTGTTTTCTCATCTCTCTCTAACATATTTACTGTCAGTGTTTTCTCATCTCTCTCTAACATATTTACAGTCAGTGTTCTTCTCATCTCTCTCTAACATATTTACAGTCAGTGTCTTCTCATCTCTCTCTAACATATTTACTGTCAGTGTTTTATCATCTCTCTCTAACATATTTACTGTCAGTGTTTTCTCATCTCTCTATAACATATATACATACTCCTCAGTGTTTTCTCATCTCTCTCTAATATATTTACTGTCAGTGTTCTCATCTCTCTCTAACATATTTACTGTCAGTGTTTTCTCATCTCTCTCTAACATATTACAGTCAGTGTTCTTCTCATCTCTCTCTAACATATTCACAGTCAGTGTTTTCTCATCTCTCTCTAACATATTTATCAGTCAGTGTTTTCTCATCTCTCTCTACAACATATTTACAGTCAGTGTTTCTCATCTCTCTCTAACATATTTACAGTCAGTGTTTTCTCATCTCTCTCTAACATATTACAGTCAGTGTTTTTCTCATCTCTCTAACATATTTAACAGTCAGTGTTTTCCTCATCTCTCCTCTCTAACATATTTACAGTCAGTGTTTCCTCATCTCTCTCTAACATATTTACAGTCAGTGTTTTCTCATCTCTCTCTAACATATTTACAGTCAGTGTTCTCATCTCTCTCTAAACATATTTACAGTCAGTGTTCTCATGCTCTCTCTAACATATTTACAGTCAGTGTTTTCTCATCTCTCTCTAACATATTTACAGTCAGTGTTTTCTCAGCTCTCTCTAACATAGTTAGCAGTCAGTGTTTTCTCATCTCTCTCTAACATATTTACAGTCAAGTGTTTTTCTCATCTCTCTCTAACATATTTACAGTCAGTGTTTTCTCATCTCTCTCTAACATATTACTGTCAGTGTTTTATCATCTCTCTCTAACATATTTACTGTCAGGTTTTCTCATCTCTCTATAACTATATACATACTCTCAGTGTTTTCTCATCTCTCTCTAACATATTTTAACTGTCAGTGTTCTCATCTCTCTCTAACATATTTACAGTCAGTGTTTTCTCATCTCACTCATAACATCTTTACTGTCAGTGTTCTCATCTCTCTCTAACATATTTACAGTCACGTGTTTTCTCATCTCTCTCTGACATATTTTAACTGTCAGTGTTTTCTCATCTCTCTATAACATATATACATACTCTCAGTGTTTTCTCATCTCTCTCTAACATATTTACTGTCAGTGTTCTCATCTCTCTCTAACATATTTACAGTCAGTGTTTTCTCATCTCTCTCTAACATATTTACTGTCAGTGTTCTCATCTCTCTCTAACATATTTACAGTCAGTGTTTTCTCATCTCTCTATAACATATTTACAGTCAGTGTTTTCTCATCTCTCTATAACATATATACATACTCTCAGTGTTTCTCATCTCTCTCTAACATATTTACTGTCAGTGTTCTCATCTCTCTCTAACATATTTACAGTCAGTGTTTTTCTCATCTCCTCTCTAACATATTTACTGTCAGTGTTTTCTCATCTCTCTCTAACATATATACTCTCAGTGTTTCTCTCATCTCTCTCTAACATATTTACAGTCAGTGTTCTTATCTCTCTCTAACATATTTACAGTCAGTGTTTTCTCATCTCTCTCTCTAACATATTTACAGTCAGTGTTTTCTCATCTCTCTCTAACCTATTTACAGTCAGTGTTTTCTCATCTCTCTCTAACCAATTTACTGTCAGTGTTTTCTCATCTCTCTCTGACATATTTACAGTCAGTGTTTCTCATCTCTCTCTGACATATTTACAGTCAGTGTTTTCTCATCTCTCTCTGACATATTTACAGTCAGTGTTTTCTCATCTCTCTCTAACATATATACTCTCAGTGTTTTCTAATCTCTCTCTGACATATTTACTGTCAGTGTTTTCTCATCTCTCTATTACATATATACATACTCTCAGTGTTTTCTCATCTCTCTCTAAACATATTTACAGTCAGTGTTTTCTCATCTCTCTCTAACATATTTACTGTCAGTGTTCTCATCTCTCTCTAACATATTTACAGTCAGTGTTTTCTCATCTCTCTCTAACATATTTACAGTCAGTGTTTTCTCATCTCTCTCTAACATATTTACTGTCAGTGTTTTCTAATCTCTCTCTAACATATTTACTGTCAGTGTTTTCTCATCTCTCTCTAACCTATTTACTGTCAGTGTTTGCTCATCTCTCTCTGACATATTTACAGTCAGTGTTTTCTCATCTCTCTCTAACATATTTACAGTCAGTGTTTTCTCATCTCTCTCTAACATATTTACAGTCAGTGTTTTCTCATCTCTCTCTCTAACATATTTACAGTCAGTGTTCTATTCTCTCTAACATATTTACAGTCAGTGTTTCTCATCTCTCTCTAACATATTTACAGTCAGTGTTTTCCTCATCTCTCTCTAACATATTTACAGTCAGTGTTCTCATCTCTCTCTAACATATTTACAGTCAGTGTTTTCTCATCTCTCTCTAACATAATAACAGTCAGTGTTCTCATCTCTCTCTAACATATTACAGTCAGTGTTTTCTCATCTCTCTATAACATATATACATACTCTCAGTGATTCTCATCTCTCTCTAACATATTTACAGTCAGTGTTTTCTCATCTCTCTCTAACATATTTACAGTCAGTGTTTTCTCATCTCTCTCTACATATTTACTGTCAGTGTTTTCTCATCTCTCTCTAACATATTTACAGTCAGTGGTTTCTCATCTCTCTCTGACATATTTACTGTCAGTGTTTTCTCATCTCTCTATAACATATATACATACTCTCAGTGTTTTCTCATCTCTCTCTAACATATTTACTGTCAGTGTTCTCATCTCTCTCTAACATATTTACAGTCAGATGTTTTCTCATCTCTCTCTAACATATTTACTGTCAGTGTTCTCATCTCTCTCTAACATATTTACAGTCAGTGTTTTCTCATCTCTCTATAACATATTTACAGTCAGTGTTTTCTCATCTCTCTCTAACATATTACATACTCTCAGTGTTTTCTCATCTCTCTCTAACATATTTACAGTCAGTGTTCTCATCTCTCTCTAACATATTTACAGTCAGTGTTTTCTCATCTCTCTCTAACATATTTACAGTCAGTGTTTTCTCATCTCTCTCTAACATATATACTCTCAGTGTTTTCTCATCTCTCTCTAACATATTTACAGTCAGTGTTCTTATCTCTCTCTAACATATTTACAGTCAGTGTTTTCTCATCTCTCTCTAACATATTTACAGTCAGTGTTTTCTCATCTCTCTCTAACATATTTACAGTCAGTGTTTTCTCATCTCTCTCTAACATATTTACTGTCAGTGTTTTCTCATCTCTCTCTGACATATTTACAGTCAGTGTTTTCTCATCTCTCTCTAACATATTTACAGTCAGTGTTTTCTCATCTCTCTCTAACATATTTACAGTCAGTGTTTTCTCATCTCTCTCTAACATATATACTCTCAGTGTTTTCTCATCTCTCTCTGACATATTTACTGTCAGTGTTTTCTCATCTCTCTATTACATATATACATACTCTCAGTGTTTTCTCATCTCTCTCTAACATATTTACTGTCAGTGTTTTCTCATCTCTCTCTAACATATTTACAGTCAGTGTTCTCATCTCTCTCTAACATATTTACAGTCAGTGTTTTCTCATCTCTCTCTAACATATTTACAGTCAGTGTTTTCTCATCTCTCTCTAACATATATACTGTCAGTGTTTTCTCATCTCTCTCTAACATATTTACTGTCAGTGTTTTCTCATCTCTCTCTAACATATTTACTGTCAGTGTTTTCTCATCTCTCTCTAACATATTTACAGTCAGTGTTTTCTCATCTCTCTCTAACATATTTACAGTCAGTGTTTTCTCATCTCTCTCTAACATATTTACAGTCAGTGTTTTCTCATCTCTCTCTCTAACATATTTACAGTCAGTGTTCTATTCTCTCTAACATATTTACAGTCAGTGTTTTCTCATCTCTCTCTAACATATTTACAGTCAGTGTTTTCTCATCTCTCTCTAACATATTTACAGTCAGTGTTCTCATCTCTCTCTAACATATTTACAGTCAGTGTTTTCTCATCTCTCTCTAACATAATAACAGTCAGTGTTCTCATCTCTCTCTAACATATTTACAGTCAGTGTTTTCTCATCTCTCTCTATACATATATACACTCTCAGTGATTTCTCATCTCTCTCTAACATATTTACAGTCAGTGTTTTCTCATCTCTCTCTAACATATTTACAGTCAGTGTTTTCTCATCTCTCTCTAACATATTTACTGTCAGTGTTTTCTCATCTCTCTCTAACATATTTACAGTCAGTGTTTTCTCATCTCTCTCTAACATATTTACAGTCAGTGTTTTCTCATCTCTCTCTAACATATTTACTGTCAGTGTTTTATCATCTCTCTCTAACATATTTACTGTCAGTGTTTTCTCATCTCTCTATAACATATTACATACTCTCAGTGTTTTCTCATCTCTCTCTAACATATTTACTGTCAGTGTTCTCATCTCTCTCTAACATATTTACAGTCAGTGTTTCTCATCTCTCTCTAACATATTTACAGTCAGTGTTTTCTCATCTCTCTCTAACATATTTACAGTCAGTGTTTTCTCATCTCTCTCTAACATATATACATACTCTCAGTGTTCTTCTCATCTCTCTCTAACATATTTACAGTCAGTGTTTTCTCATCTCTCTCTAACATATTTACAGTCAGTGTTTTCTCATCTCTCTCTAACATATTTACAGTCAGTGTTTTCTCATCTCTCTCTAACATATTTACAGTCAGTGTTTTCTCATCTCTCTCTAACATATTTACAGTCAGTGTTTTCTCATCTCTCTCTAACATATTTACTGTACTGTCAGTTTTTTCTCATCTCTCTCTAACATATTTACTGTCAGTGTTTTCTCATCTCTCTCTACATATATACATACTCTCAGTGTTTTCTCATCTCTCTCTAACATATTTACAGTCAGTGTTCTCATCTCTCTCTAACATATTTACAGTCAGTGTTTTCTCATCTCTCTCTAACATATTTACAGTCAGTGTTTTCTCATCTCTCTCTAACATATTTACAGTCAGTGTTTTCTCATCTCTCTCTAACATATTTACAGTCAGTGTTTTCTCATCTCTCTCTAACATATTTACAGTCAGTGTTTTCTCATCTCTCTCTAACATATTTACAGTCAGTGTTTTCTCATCTCTCTCTACATATTTACAGTCAGTGTTTTCTCATCTCTCTCTAACATATTTACAGTCAGTGTTTTCTCATCTCTCTCTAACATATTTACAGTCAGTGTTTTCTCATCTCTCTCTAACATATTTACAGTCAGTGTTTTCTCATCTCTCTCTAACATATTTACAGTCAGTGTTTTCTCATCTCTCTCTAACATATTTACAGTCAGTGTTTTCTCATCTCTCTAACATATTTACAGTCAGTGTTTTCTCATCTCTCTCTCTAACATATTTACAGTCAGTGTTTTCTCATCTCTCTCTAACATATTTACAGTCAGTGTTTTCTCATCTCTCTCTAACATATTTACAGTCAGTGTTCTCATCTCTCTCTAACATATTTACAGTCAGTGTTCTCATCTCTCTCTAACATATTTACAGTCAGTGTTTTCTCATCTCTCTCTAACATATTTACAGTCAGTGTTTTCTCATCTCTCTCTAACATATTTACAGTCAGTGTTTTCTCATCTCTCTCTAACATATTTACAGTCAGTGTTTTCTCATCTCTCTCTAACATATTTACAGTCAGTGTTTTCTCATCTCTCTCTAACATATTTACAGTCAGTGTTTTCTCATCTCTCTCTAACATATTTACAGTCAGTGTTTTCTCATCTCTCTCTAACATATTTACAGTCAGTGTTTTCTCATCTCTCTAACATATTTACAGTCAGTGTTTTCTCATCTCTCTCTCTAACATATTTACAGTCAGTGTTTTCTCATCTCTCTCTAACATATTTACAGTCAGTGTTTTCTCATCTCTCTCTAACATATTACAGTCAGTGTTCTCATCTCTCTCTAACATATTTACAGTCAGTGTTTCTCATCTCTCTCTAACATATTTACAGTCAGTGTTTTCTCATCTCTCTCTAACATATTTACAGTCAGTGTTTTCTCATCTCTCTCTAACATATTTACAGTCAGTGTTTTCTCATCTCTCTCTAACATATTTACAGTCAGTTTTTCTCATCTCTCTCTAACATATTTACAGTCAGTGTTTTCTCATCTCTCTCTAACATATTTACAGTCAGTGTTTTCTCATCTCTCTCTAACATATTTACAGTCAGTGTTTTCTCATCTCTCTCTAACATATATACTCTCAGTGTTTTCTCATCTCTCTCTAACATATTTACAGTCAGTGTTTTCTCATCTCTCTCTAACATATTTACAGTCAGTGTTTTCTCATCTCTCTCTAACATATTTACAGTCAGTGTTCTCATCTCTCTCTAACATATATTACAGTCAGTGTTTTCTCATCTCTCTCTAACATATTTACAGTCAGTGTTTTCTCATCTCTCTCTAACATATTTACTCTCAGTGTTTTCTCATCTCTCTCTAACATATTTACTGTCAGTGTTTCTCATCTCTCTCTAACATATTTACAGTCAGTGTTTTCTCATCTCTCTCTAACATATTTACAGTCAGTGTTCTCATCTCTCTCTAACATATTTACAGTCAGTGTTTTCTCATCTCTCTCTAACATATTTACAGTCAGTGTTTTCTCATCTCTCTCTAACATATATTACAGTCAGTGTTTTCTCATCTCTCTCTAACATATTTACAGTCAGTGTTCTCATCTCTCTCTAACATATTTACAGTCAGTGTTTTCTCATCTCTCTCTAACATATTTACAGTCAGTGTTTTCTCATCTCTCTCTAACATATTTACAGTCAGTGTTTTCTCATCTCTCTCTAACATATTTACAGTCAGTGTTTTCTCATCTCTCTCTAACATATTTACAGTCAGTGTTTTCTCATCTCTCTCTAACATATTTACAGTCAGTGTTTTCTCATCTCTCTCTAACATATTTACAGTCAGTGTTTTCTCATCTCTCTCTAACATATTTACAGTCAGTGTTCTCATCTCTCTCTAACATATTTACAGTCAGTGTTTTCTCATCTCTCTCTAACATATTTACAGTCAGTGTTTTCTCATCTCTCTCTAACATATTTACAGTCAGTGTTCTCATCTCTCTCTAACATATTTACAGTCAGTGTTTTCTCATCTCTCTCTAACATATTTACAGTCAGTGTTTTCTCATCTCTCTCTAACATATTTACAGTCAGTGTTTTCTCATCTCTCTCTAACATATATACATACGTCAGTGTTTTCTCATCTCTCTCTAACATATTTACAGTCAGTGTTTTCTCATCTCTCTCTAACATATTTACAGTCAGTGTTTTCTCATCTCTCTCTAACATATTTACAGTCAGTGTTTTCTCATCTCTCTCTAACATATTTACAGTCAGTGTTTTCTCATCTCTCTCTAACATATTTACAGTCAGTGTTTTCTCATCTCTCTCTAACATATTTACAGTCAGTGTTTTCTCATCTCTCTCTAACATATTTACAGTCAGTGTTTTCTCATCTCTCTCTAACATATTTACAGTCAGTGTTTTCTCATCTCTCTCTAACATATTTACAGTCAGTGTTTCTCATCTCTCTCTAACATATTTACAGTCAGTGTTTTCTCATCTCTCTCTAACATATTTACAGTCAGTGTTTTCTCATCTCTCTCTAACATATTTACAGTCAGTGTTTTCTCATCTCTCTCTAACATATTTACAGTCAGTGTTTTCTCATCTCTCTCTAACATATTTACAGTCAGTGTTTTCTCATCTCTCTCTAACATATTTACAGTCAGTGTTTTCTCATCTCTCTCTAACATATTTACAGTCAGTGTTTTCTCATCTCTCTCTAACATATTTACAGTCAGTGTTTTCTCATCTCTCTCTAACATATTTACAGTCAGTGTTTTCTCATCTCTCTCTAACATATTTACAGTCAGTGTTTCTCATCTCTCTCTAACATATTTACAGTCAGTGTTTTCTCATCTCTCTCTAACATATTTACAGTCAGTGTTTTCTCATCTCTCTCTAACATATTTACAGTCAGTGTTTTCTCATCTCTCTCTAACATATTTACAGTCAGTGTTTTCTCATCTCTCTCTAACATATTTACAGTCAGTGTTTTCTCATCTCTCTCTAACATATTTACAGTCAGTGTTTCTCATCTCTCTCTAACATATTTACAGTCAGTGTTTTCTCATCTCTCTCTAACATATTTACAGTCAGTGTTTTCTCATCTCTCTCTAACATATTTACAGTCAGTGTTTTCTCATCTCTCTCTAACATATTTACAGTCAGTGTTTTCTCATCTCTCTCTAACATATTTACAGTCAGTGTTCTCATCTCTCTCTAACATATTTACAGTCAGTGTTTTCTCATCTCTCTCTAACATATTTACAGTCAGTGTTTTCTCATCTCTCTCTAACATATTTACAGTCAGTGTTTTCTCATCTCTCTCTAACATATTTACAGTCAGTGTTTTCTCATCTCTCTCTAACATATTTACAGTCAGTGTTTTCTCATCTCTCTCTAACATATTTACAGTCAGTGTTTTCTCATCTCTCTCTAACATATTTACAGTCAGTGTTTTCTCATCTCTCTCTAACATATTTACAGTCAGTGTTTTCTCATCTCTCTCTAACATATTTACAGTCAGTGTTTTCTCATCTCTCTCTAACATATTTACAGTCAGTGTTTTCTCATCTCTCTCTAACATATTTACAGTCAGTGTTTTCTCATCTCTCTCTAACATATTTACAGTCAGTGTTTTCTCATCTCTCTCTAACATATTTACAGTCAGTGTTCTCATCTCTCTCTAACATATTTACAGTCAGTGTTTTCTCATCTCTCTCTAACATATTTACAGTCAGTGTTTTCTCATCTCTCTCTAACATATTTACAGTCAGTGTTTTCTCATCTCTCTCTAACATATTTACAGTCAGTGTTTTCTCATCTCTCTCTAACATATTTACAGTCAGTGTTTTCTCATCTCTCTCTAACATATTTACAGTCAGTGTTTTCTCATCTCTCTCTAACATATTTACAGTCAGTGTTTCTCATCTCTCTCTAACATATTTACAGTCAGTGTTTTCTCATCTCTCTCTAACATATTTACAGTCAGTGTTTCTCATCTCTCTCTAACATATTTACAGTCAGTGTTTTCTCATCTCTCTCTAACATATTTACAGTCAGTGTTTTCTCATCTCTCTCTAACATATTTACAGTCAGTGTTTTCTCATCTCTCTCTAACATATTTACAGTCAGTGTTTTCTCATCTCTCTCTAACATATTTACTGTCAGTGTTTTCTCATCTCTCTCTAACCTATTTACAGTCAGTGTTCTCATCTCTCTCTAACATATTTACAGTCAGTGTTTTCTCATCTCTCTCTAACATATTTACAGTCAGTGTTTTCTCATCTCTCTCTAACATATTTACTGTCAGTGTTTTCTCATCTCTCTCTAACATATTTACAGTCAGTGTTTTCTCATCTCTCTCTAACATATATACTACTCTCAGTGTTTTCTCATCTCTCTCTAACATATTTACTGTCAGTGTTCTCATCTCTCTCTAACATATTTACAGTCAGTGTTTTCTCATCTCTCTCTAACATATTTACAGTCAGTGTTTTCTCATCTCTCTCTAACATATTTACAGTCAGTGTTCTCATCTCTCTCTAACATATTTACAGTCAGTGTTCTCATCTCTCTCTAACATATTTACAGTCAGTGTTTTCTCATCTCTCTCTAACATATTTACAGTCAGTGTTTTCTCATCTCTCTCTAACATATTTACAGTCAGTGTTTTCTCATCTCTCTCTAACATATTTACAGTCAGTGTTTTCTCATCTCTCTCTAACATATTTACAGTCAGTGTTTTCTCATCTCTCTCTAACATATTTACAGTCAGTGTTTTCTCATCTCTCTCTAACATATTTACAGTCAGTGTTTTCTCATCTCTCTCTAACATATTTACAGTCAGTGTTTTCTCATCTCTCTCTAACATATTTACAGTCAGTGTTTTCTCATCTCTCTCTAACATATTTACAGTCAGTGTTTTCTCATCTCTCTCTCTAACATATTTACAGTCAGTGTTTTCTCATCTCTCTCTAACATATTTACAGTCAGTGTTTTCTCATCTCTCTCTAACATATTTACAGTCAGTGTTTTCTCATCTCTCTCTAACATATTTACAGTCAGTGTTTTCTCATCTCTCTCTAACATATTTACAGTCAGTGTTTTCTCATCTCTCTCTAACATATTTACAGTCAGTGTTTTCTCATCTCTCTCTAACATATTTACAGTCAGTGTTTTTCATCTCTCTATAACATATTTACAGTCAGTGTTTTCTCATCTCTCTCTAACATATTTACAGTCAGTGTTTTCTCATCTCTCTCTAACATATTTACAGTCAGTGTTTCTCATCTCTCTCTAACATATTTACAGTCAGTGTTCTCATCTCTCTCTAACATATTTACTGTCAGTGTTTTCTCATCTCTCTCTAACATATTTACTGTCAGTGTTTTCTCATCTCTCTCTAACATATTTACAGTCAGTGTTCTCATCTCTCTCTAACATATTTACTGTCAGTGTTTTCTCATCTCTCTCTAACATATTTACAGTCAGTGTTTTCTCATCTCTCTCTCTAACATATTTACAGTCAGTGTTTTCTCATCTCTCTCTAACATATTTACAGTCAGTGTTTTCTCATCTCTCTCTAACATATTTACAGTCAGTGTTCTCATCTCTCTCTAACATATTTACAGTCAGTGTTTTCTCATCTCTCTCTAACATATTTACAGTCAGTGTTTTCTCATCTCTCTCTAACATATTTACAGTCAGTGTTTTCTCATCTCTCTCTAACATATTTACAGTCAGTGTTTTCTCATCTCTCTCTAACATATTTACAGTCAGTGTTTTCTCATCTCTCTCTAACATATTTACAGTCAGTGTTTTCTCATCTCTCTCTAACATATTTACAGTCAGTGTTTTCTCATCTCTCTCTAACATATTACAGTCAGTGTTTTTCTCATCTCTCTCTAACATATTTACAGTCAGTGTTTCTCATCTCTCTATAACATATTTACAGTCAGTGTTTTCTCATCTCTCTCTAACATATTTACAGTCAGTGTTTTCTCATCTCTCTCTAACATATTTACAGTCAGTGTTTCTCATCTCTCTCTAACATATTTACAGTCAGTGTTTTCTCATCTCTCTCTAACATATTTACAGTCAGTGTTTCTCATCTCTCTCTAACATATTTACAGTCAGTGTTTTCTCATCTCTCTCTAACATATTTACAGTCAGTGTTTTCTCATCTCTCTCTAACATATTTACAGTCAGTGTTTCTCATCTCTCTCTAACATATTTACAGTCAGTGTTTTCTCATCTCTCTCTAACATATTTACAGTCAGTGTTTTCTCATCTCTCTCTAACATATTTACAGTCAGTGTTTTCTCATCTCTCTCTAACATATTTACAGTCAGTGTTTTCTCATCTCTCTCTAACATATTTACAGTCAGTGTTTTCTCATCTCTCTCTAACATATTACAGTCAGTGTTTTCTCATCTCTCTCTAACATATTTACAGTCAGTGTTTTCTCATCTCTCTCTAACATATTTACAGTCAGTGTTTTCTCATCTCTCTCTAACATATTTACAGTCAGTGTTTTCTCATCTCTCTCTAACATATTTACAGTCAGTGTTTTCTCATCTCTCTCTAACATATTTACAGTCAGTGTTTTCTCATCTCTCTCTAACATATTTACAGTCAGTGTTTTCTCATCTCTCTCTAACATATTTACAGTCAGTGTTTTCTCATCTCTCTCTAACATATTTACAGTCAGTGTTTTCTCATCTCTCTCTAACATATTTACTGTCAGTGTTTTCTCATCTCTCTCTAACATATTTACAGTCAGTGTTTTCTCATCTCTCTCTAACATATTTACAGTCAGTGTTTTCTCATCTCTCTCTAACATATTACTACAGTCAGTGTTTTCTCATCTCTCTCTAACATATTTACTGTCAGTGTTTTCTCATCTCTCTCTAACATATTTACTGTCAGTGTTTTCTCATCTCTCTCTAACATATTTACAGTCAGTTTTTCTCATCTCTCTCTAACATATTTACAGTCAGTGTTTTCTCATCTCTCTCTAACATATTTACAGTCAGTGTTTTCTCATCTCTCTCTAACATATTTACAGTCAGTTTTTTCTCATCTCTCTCTAACATATTTACAGTCAGTGTTTTCTCATCTCTCTCTAACATATTTACAGTCAGTGTTTTCTCATCTCTCTCTAACATATTTACAGTCAGTGTTTTCTCATCTCTCTCTAACATATTTACAGTCAGTGTTTTCTCATCTCTCTCTAACATATTTACAGTCAGTGTTTTCTCATCTCTCTCTCTAACATATTTACAGTCAGTGTTTTCTCATCTCTCTATACATATTTACAGTCAGTGTTTTCTCATCTCTCTCTAACATATTTACAGTCAGTGTTTCTCATCTCTCTCTAACATATTTACAGTCAGTGTTTTCTCATCTCTCTCTAACATATTTACAGTCAGTGTTTCTCATCTCTCTCTAACATATTTACAGTCAGTGTTTTCTCATCTCTCTCTCTAACATATTTACAGTCAGTGTTTCTCATCTCTCTCTAACATATTACAGTCAGTGTTTCTCATCTCTCTCTAACATATTTACAGTCAGTGTTTTCTCATCTCTCTCTAACATATTTACAGTCAGTGTTTTCTCATCTCTCTCTAACATATTTACAGTCAGTGTTTTCTCATCTCTCTCTAACATATTTACAGTCAGTGTTTTCTCATCTCTCTCTAACATATTTACAGTCAGTGTTTTCTCATCTCTCTCTAACATATTTACAGTCAGTGTTTTCTCATCTCTCTCTAACATATTTACAGTCAGTGTTTTCTCATCTCTCTCTAACATATTTACAGTCAGTGTTCTCATCTCTCTCTAACATATTTACAGTCAGTGTTCTCATCTCTCTCTAACATATTTACAGTCAGTGTTTTCTCATCTCTCTCTAACATATTTACAGTCAGTGTTTCTCATCTCTCTCTAACATATTTACAGTCAGTGTTCTCATCTCTCTCTAACATATTTACTGTCAGTGTTTTCTCATCTCTCTCTAACATATTTACAGTCAGTGTTTTCTCATCTCTCTCTAACATATTTACAGTCAGTGTTTTCTCATCTCTCTCTAACATATACAGTCAGTGTTTTCTCATCTCTCTCTAACATATTTACAGTCAGTGTTCTCATCTCTCTCTAACATATTTACAGTCAGTGTTTTCTCATCTCTCTCTAACATATTTACAGTCAGTGTTTTCTCATCTCTCTCTAACATATTTACAGTCAGTGTTTTCTCATCTCTCTCTAACATATTTACAGTCAGTGTTTTTCTCATCTCTCTCTAACATATTTACAGTCAGTGTTTTCTCATCTCTCTCTAACATATTTACAGTCAGTGTTTTCTCATCTCTCTCTAACATATTTACAGTCAGTGTTTTCTCATCTCTCTCTAACATATTTACAGTCAGTGTTTCTCATCTCTCTCTAACATATTTACAGTCAGTGTTTTCTCATCTCTCTAACATATTACATACTCTCAGTGTTTTCTCATCTCTCTCTAACATATTTACAGTCAGTGTTTTCTCATCTCTCTCTAACATATTTACAGTCAGTTTTCTCATCTCTCTCTAACATATTTACAGTCAGTGTTTTCTCATCTCTCTCTATATTTACAGTCAGTGTTTTCTCATCTCTCTCTAACATATTTACAGTCAGTGTTTTCTCATCTCTCTCTAACATATTTACAGTCAGTGTTTTCTCATCTCTCTCTAACATATTTACTGTCAGTGTTTTCTCATCTCTCTCTAACATATTTACAGTCAGTGTTTTCTCATCTCTCTCTAACATATTTACAGTCAGTGTTTTCTCATCTCTCTCTAACATATTTACAGTCAGTGTTTTCTCATCTCTCTCTAACATATTTACAGTCAGTGTTTTCTCATCTCTCTCTAACATATTTACAGTCAGTGTTTTCTCATCTCTCTCTAACATATTTACAGTCAGTGTTTCTCATCTCTCTCTAACATATTTACAGTCAGTGTTTTCTCATCTCTCTCTAACATATTTACAGTCAGTGTTTCTCATCTCTCTCTAACATATTTACAGTCAGTGTTTTCTCATCTCTCTCTAACATATTTACAGTCAGTGTTTTCTCATCTCTCTCTAACATATTACATACAGTCAGTGTTTTCTCATCTCTCTCTAACATATTTACAGTCAGTGTTTTCTCATCTCTCTCTAACATATTTACAGTCAGTGTTTTCTCATCTCTCTCTAACATATTTACAGTCAGTGTTTTCTCATCTCTCTCTAACATATTTACAGTCAGTGTTTCTCATCTCTCTCTCTAACATATTTACAGTCAGTGTTTCTCATCTCTCTCTAACATATTTACAGTCAGTGTTTTCTCATCTCTCTCTAACATATTTACAGTCAGTGTTTTCTCATCTCTCTCTAACATATTTACAGTCAGTGTTTTCTCATCTCTCTCTAACATATTTACAGTCAGTGTTTTCTCATCTCTCTCTAACATATTTACAGTCAGTGTTTTCTCATCTCTCTCTAACATATTTACAGTCAGTGTTTCTCATCTCTCTAACATATATACAGTCAGTGTTTTCTCATCTCTCTCTAACATATTTACAGTCAGTGTTTTCTCATCACTCTCTCTAACATATTTACAGTCAGTGTTCTCATCTCTCTCTAACATATTTACAGTCAGTGTTCTCATCTCTCTCTAACATATATACAGTCAGTGTTTTCTCATCTCTCTCTAACATATTTACAGTCAGTGTTTTCTCATCTCTCTCTAACATATTTACAGTCAGTGTTTCTCATCTCTCTCTAACATATTTACAGTCAGTGTTTTCTCATCTCTCTCTAACATATTTACAGTCAGTGTTTCTCATCTCTCTCTCTAACATATTTACAGTCAGTGTTTTCTCATCTCTCTCTAACATATTTACAGTCAGTGTTTTCTCATCTCTCTCTAACATATTTACAGTCAGTGTTCTCATCTCTCTCTAACATATTTACAGTCAGTGTTTTCTCATCTCTCTCTAACATATTTACAGTCAGTGTTTTCTCATCTCTCTCTAACATATTTACAGTCAGTGTTTTCTCATCTCTCTCTAACATATTTACAGTCAGTGTTTCTCATCTCTCTCTAACATATTTACAGTCAGTGTTTTTCTCATCTCTCTCTAACATATTTACAGTCAGTGTTTTCTCATCTCTCTCTAACATATTTACAGTCAGTGTTTTCTCATCTCTCTCTAACATATTTACTCTCAGTGTTTTCTCATCTCTCTCTAACATATTTACTGTCAGTGTTTTCTCATCTCTCTATAACATATACATACTGTCAGTGTTTTCTCATCTCTCTCTAACATATTTACAGTCAGTGTTTTCTCATCTCTCTCTAACATATTTACAGTCAGTGTTTTCTCATCTCTCTCTAACATATTTACAGTCAGTGTTTTCTCATCTCTCTCTAACATATTTACAGTCAGTGTTTTTCTCATCTCTCTCTAACATATTTACAGTCAGTGTTTTCTCATCTCTCTCTAACATATTTACTGTCAGTGTTTTCTCATCTCTCTCTAACATATTTACAGTCAGTGTTTTCTCATCTCTCTCTAACATATTTACAGTCAGTGTTTCTCATCTCTCTCTAACATATTTACAGTCAGTGTTTTCTCATCTCTCTCTAACATATTTACAGTCAGTGTTTTCTCATCTCTCTCTAACATATTTACAGTCAGTGTTTCTCATCTCTCTCTAACATATTTACAGTCAGTGTTTTCTCATCTCTCTCTAACATATTTACAGTCAGTGTTTTCTCATCTCTCTCTAACATATTTACAGTCAGTGTTTTCTCATCTCTCTCTAACATATTTACAGTCAGTGTTTTCTCATCTCTCTCTAACATATTTACAGTCAGTGTTTTCTCATCTCTCTCTAACATATTTACAGTCAGTGTTTTCTCATCTCTCTCTAACATATTTACAGTCAGTGTTTTCTCATCTCTCTCTAACATATTACAGTCAGTGTTTTCTCATCTCTCTCTAACATATTTACAGTCAGTGTTTTCTCATCTCTCTCTAACATATTTACAGTCAGTGTTTTCTCATCTCTCTCTAACATATTTACAGTCAGTGTTTTCTCATCTCTCTCTAACATATTTACAGTCAGTGTTTCTCATCTCTCTCTAACATATTTACAGTCAGTGTTTTCTCATCTCTCTCTAACATATATACATACTCTCAGTGTTTTCTCATCTCTCTCTAACATATTTACAGTCAGTGTTTTCTCATCTCTCTCTAACATATTTACAGTCAGTGTTTTCTCATCTCTCTCTAACATATTTACTGTCAGTGTTTTTCATCTCTCTCTAACATATTTACAGTCAGTGTTTTCTCATCTCTCTCTAACATATTTACAGTCAGTGTTTTCTCATCTCTCTCTAACATATTTACAGTCAGTGTTTCTCATCTCTCTCTAACATATTTACAGTCAGTGTTTTCTCATCTCTCTCTAACATATTTACAGTCAGTGTTTTCTCATCTCTCTCTAACATATTTACAGTCAGTGTTTCTCATCTCTCTCTAACATATTACAGTCAGTGTTTTCTCTCTCTCTCTCTAACATATTTACAGTCAGTGTTTTCTCATCTCTCTCTAACATACTGTCAGTGTTTGTTTTCTCATCTCTCTCTAACATATATTACAGTCAGTGTTTTCTCATCTCTCTCTAACATATTTACAGTCAGTGTTTTCTCATCTCTCTCTAACATATTTACAGTCAGTGTTTTCTCATCTCTCTCTAACATATTACAGTCAGTGTTTTCTCATCTCTCTCTAACATATTTACAGTCAGTGTTTTCTCATCTCTCTCTAACATATTTACAGTCAGTGTTTCTCATCTCTCTCTAACATATTTACAGTCAGTGTTTTCTCATCTCTCTCTAACATATTTACAGTCAGTGTTTTCTCATCTCTCTCTAACATATTTACTGTCAGTGTATTCTCATCTCTCTCTAACATATTTACAGTCAGTGTTTTCTCATCTCTCTATAACATATATACATACTCTCAGTGATTTCTCATCTCTCTCTAACATATTTACTGTCAGTGTTCTCATCTCTCTCTAACATATTTACAGTCAGTGTTTTCTCATCTCTCTCTAACATATTTACAGTCAGTGTTTCTCATCTCTCTCTAACATATTTACAGTCAGTGTTTTCTCATCTCTCTCTAACATATTTACAGTCAGTGTTCTCATCTCTCTCTAACATATTTACAGTCAGTGTTTTCTCATCTCTCTCTAACATATTTACAGTCAGTGTTTTCTCATCTCTCTCTAACATATTTACAGTCAGTGTTTTCTCATCTCTCTCTAACATATTTACAGTCAGTGTTTTCTCATCTCTCTCTAACATATTTACAGTCAGTGTTTTCTCATCTCTCTCTAACATATTTACAGTCAGTGTTTTCTCATCTCTCTCTAACATATTTACAGTCAGTGTTTTTCATCTCTCTCTAACATATTTACAGTCAGTGTTTTCTCATCTCTCTCTAACATATTTACAGTCAGTGTTTTCTCATCTCTCTCTAACATATTTACAGTCAGTGTTTTTCATCTCTCTCTAACATATTTACAGTCAGTGTTTTCTCATCTCTCTCTAACATATTTACAGTCAGTGTTCTCATCTCTCTCTAACATATTTACAGTCAGTGTTTTCTCATCTCTCTCTAACATATTTACAGTCAGTGTTTTCTCATCTCTCTCTAACATATTTACAGTCAGTGTTTTCTCATCTCTCTCTAACATATTTACAGTCAGTGTTTTCTCATCTCTCTCTAACATATTTACAGTCAGTGTTTTCTCATCTCTCTCTAACATATTTACTGTCAGTGTATTCTCATCTCTCTCTAACATATTTACAGTCAGTGTTTTCTCATCTCTCTATAACATATATACATACTCTCAGTGTTTTCTCATCTCTCTCTAACATTTACAGTCAGTGTTTTCTCATCTCTCTCTAACATATTTAGTCAGTGTTTTCTCATCTCTCTCTAACATATTTACAGTCAGTGTTTTCTCATCTCTCTCTAACATATTTACAGTCAGTGTTTTCATCTCTCTCTAACATATTTACAGTCAGTGTTTTCTCATCTCTCTCTAACATATTTACAGTCAGTGTTTTCTCATCTCTCTCTAACATATTTACAGTCAGTGTTTTCTCATCTCTCTCTAACATATTTACAGTCAGTGTTTTCTCATCTCTCTCTAACATATTTACAGTCAGTGTTTTCTCATCTCTCTCTAACATATTTACAGTCAGTGTTTTCTCATCTCTCTCTCTAACATATTTACAGTCAGTGTTTTCTCACTCTCTCTCTAACATATTTACAGTCAGTGTTTTCTCATCTCTCTCTAACATATTTACTGTCTGTTTTCTCATCTCTCTCTAACATATTTACAGTCAGTGTTTTCTCATCTCTCTCTAACATATTTACAGTCAGTGTTTTCTCATCTCTCTCTAACATATTTACAGTCAGTGTTTTCTCATCTCTCTCTAACATATTTACTGTCAGTGTTTTCTCATCTCTCTCTAACATATTACAGTCAGTGTTTTCTCATCTCTCTCTAACATATTTACAGTCAGTGTTTTCTCATCTCTCTCTAACATATTTACAGTCAGTGTTTTCTCATCTCTCTCTAACATATTTACAGTCAGTGTTTCTCATCTCTCTCTAAATATTTACAGTCAGTGTTTTCTCATCTCTCTCTAACATATTACAGTCAGTGTTTTCTCATCTCTCTCTAACATATTTACAGTCAGTGTTTTCTCATCTCTCTCTACATATTTACAGTCAGTGTTTTCTCATCTCTCTCTAACATATTTACAGTCAGTGTTTTCTCATCTCTCTCTCTAAACATATTTACAGTCAGTGTTTTCTCATCTCTCTCTAACATATTTACTGTCAGTGTTTTCTCATCTCTCTCTAACATATTTACAGTCAGTGTTTTCTCATCTCTCTCTAACATATTACAGTCAGTGTTTCTCATCTCTCTCTAACATATTTACTGTCAGTGTTTCTCATCTCTCTCTAACATATTTACAGTCAGTTGTTTTCTCATCTCTCTCTAACATATTTACTGTCAGTTTTTCTCATCTCTCTCTAACATATTTACTGTCAGTGTTTTCTCATCTCTCTCTAACATATTTACAGTCAGTGTTTTCTCATCTCTCTCTAACATATATACAGTCAGTGTTTTCTCATCTCTCTAACATATTTACTCAGTGTTTTCTCATCTCTCTCTAACATATTTACAGTCAGTGTTTTCTCATCTCTCTCTAACATATACATTACTCTTCATTTTTCTCATCTCTCTCTAACATATTTACAGTCAGTGTTTTCTCATCTCTCTCTAACATATTTACAGTCAGTGTTTTCTCATCTCTCTCTAACATATTTACAGTCAGTGTTTTCTCATCTCTCTCTAACATATTTACAGTCAGTGTTTCTCATCTCTCTCTAACATATTTACAGTCAGTGTTTTCTCATCTCTCTCTAACATATTATACAGTCAGTGTTTTCTCATCTCTCTCTAACATATTTACAGTCAGTGTTTTCTCATCTCTCTCTAACATATTTACAGTCAGTGTTTTCTCATCTCTCTCTAACATATATACTGTCAGTGTTTTCTCATCTCTCTCTAACATATATTACAGTCAGTGTTTTCTCATCTCTCTCTAACATATTATACTCAGTGTTTTCTCATCTCTCTCTAAACATATTTACAGTCAGTGTTTTCTCATCTCTCTCTAACATATTTACAGTCAGTGTTTTTCTCATCTCTCTCTAACAATTTACAGTCAGTGTTTTCTCATCTCTCTCTAACATATTTACAGTCAGTGTTTTCTCATCTCTCTCTAACATATTTACAGTCAGTTGTTCTCTCATCTCTCTAACATATTTACGTCAGTGTTTTCTCATCTCTCTCTAACATATTTACTGTCAGTGTTTTCTCATCTCTCTCTAACATATTTACAGTCAGTTTTTCTCATCTCTCTCTAACATATTTACAGTCAGTGTTTTCATCTCTCTCTAACATATTTACAGTCAGTGTTTTCTCATCTCTCTCTAACATATTTACAGTCAGTGTTTTCTCATCTCTCTCTAACATATTTACAGTCAGTGTTTTCTCATCTCTCTCTAACATATTTACTGTCAGTGTTTTCTCATCTCTCTCTAACATTTACAGTCAGTGTTTTCTCATCTCTCTCTAACATATATACTACGTGTTCTTTTCTTTCTCATGATTACTTTTCTTAATCTACATAATCTCAATGGTACTTAAAAACAATTTACATCAGTGTTTTATCTCAAATGAAGTATTTACAGGCACATTCTAATCTCAGTCTAATTATTGAAGTCAGTGAAAAACATATCTTCAGCTAAACATTGTTAAAATTGCTTCACCAGTGTCGGGTAGACATCTCCATGGCGTTCGGTTATTCCGAACTGTGCTCAACATCGTGTTACTGGCTGGAGACATATTTGGACTCTCCTGATATCTTTTGTTCAGTGTATTATCATTTCTATTACATTTTTAATGCTCATTTCTTGAACATGAATTTATTTTTAATAGGAATATTGTACAGTGTTTTTGTCCACATGAGGAGATTGAAGAGCTCAGCTGCTGATATTCTCTCTCAGTGAACATATTGGATTTTAAGACCTCATAAGAACCCAATATCATATATTCCGATCTCAAGAAAATCTCCTCAACTTAGTCTCTGTCTGACTTATGGAATATACGCAACGTCTAAACCTGCACAGTTGGTCCGAGAAAATCCGTTTATTTAGTCACTGTTTAATAATCTCAAGTGGGAAAAGGAAGATATTTGCTACAGGCAATGTGATCATTTTAATTTGCCCTGTATGACCCAAAATGGCTATAGCTATAGAGTCTAGAGGGTATATAATCTAGCTAAGGGTGATATGAAATAATATCAACATCAC